>NC_072897.1:59030405-59338905 GCF_027943255.1 Anastrepha obliqua
TTAATACGGGGTAATTTTCATAGCTATTGATGACTAAGGTCTGGAAATATATGCCAAAACGTGGACCCGCCGTGTCTTTGCACCGAATTAAACCAAACTTACACACATTGTTAAGGAGGTATTGAAGATGGTTTTCGTATAGTTTGGATACCTATTGGTGGATAGGGCTCGAGATATAGGTCAAAACGTGGACCCGGGTAACCTTTGGTTGTGTATGTACAATATAGGTATCGAATGAAAGCTGTTGATAAGTGCTTTAATACGGGGTAATTTTCATACCTATTGATGACTAGGGTCTGGAAATATATGCCAAAACGTGGACCAGCCGTGTCTTTGCACCGAATTAAACCAAACTTACACACATTGTTAAGAAGGTATTGAGGATGGTTTCCGTATAGTTTGGATACCTACTGGTAGATAGGGCTCGAGATATAGGTCAAAACGTGGACCCGGGTAACCTTCGGATGTGTATGTACAATATGGGTATCAAATGGAAGCTGTTGGTGAATGCTTTAGTTCAGAGTATTTCCATCCGCTCCGTGACTAGGGTCTCGAGATAGAGACCAAAACGTGGACCCTAGAATGTATTTGTACAATATGGATATCAAATTGAAGCTGTTGGTGAATGCTTTAGTACAGAGTATTTTTCATGCCGCTCCGTGACTGGGGTCTCGAGATATAGGTCAAAACGTGGACCCGGATAACCTTTGGTTGTGTATGTACAATATGGGTATCAAACGAAAGCTGTTGATAAGTGCTTTAATACGGGGTAATTTTCATACCTATTGATGACTAGGGTCTCGAAATATATGCCAAAACGTGGACCCGCCGTGTCTTTGAACCGAATTAAACCAAACTTACACACATTGTTAAGTAAGTATTGAAAATGGGTTTCGTAAAGTTTGGTTGTAATTCGGAGCAGTGGCAACGGGTACAGCGTTCTTTTCAGCCAATCATAATATTGCTTACTTTTTTAACGCTTGGGGCGGAACTGAACTGTCAAATTTACAGTGTGAGTTACAATGTGTCAATATTTCTTTCTGATTTGGATGCCATAAGGAAAACACGTAAGTGCAACATGTAAAAATTGTTTGTGAATTTTTTTGGAGTGGAAATCCGAATGAAATTATGTGTTCGTGGAAAAAAAATTTTTTTCGTTTTTTTTTTTGAAAAATAAATGGATAATGGTTAAAAAAGCTGCAATGCTTAATAAAACATATAAATTGAAACGAAAAATGCATGGATGATCAGGAAAAAAGACGATTGTTTATTCATATGCGTTGATTTGAAATTTAAAAACAATCTTCCTTTTTCCTGATTTTCAATTTATATTTTATATTTACTCAAAAACAAATAGAAAAACAAAAAATATTGTTTATGCCAAAGCGCTTGAATAAAGAATAAAGAAATAAATAATATGAAAACCATATATTTTTTGTTCTAAACCATATCTATTCTATTTTAGTGTGCCCAGCGAAGGGGGCCGGGTTTGCTAGTTATAATATAAATCAGAGCAGTATAAACAACTATTTCAAAAGCATATGGGGAGACTCATAATAGGAGGAGACTTCAATGCAAAGCACGTTCATTGGGGCTCGAGACTCACAACAACTAAAGGTCGTGAACTCTATAAAGCTGCAAGAGAAACTGGCTGTGAATTTATCTCCACCGGCAAACCTACTTATTGGCCAACAGACCAAAATAAAACTCCAGATCTAATTGACTTCTTCATTGTAAGAAAAATTTGCAAAAAATCCTTGCTAGTATATGAAGGAACAGACCTTAATTCAGATCAGCATTGAACTTAAACAACAAGCGCCTACTCTGACCAACCAGTTTACTGATTGGGAGTATTTGAAATACACGCTTAATCCAAACGTTCAAAAACAAAATACACTCTCGTCACATGATGAAATTGATGAAGAAGTATTATTGCTTACCCAACAAATCCAAAATGCCGCATAGTATAGCACACCAACTCAAACAGCAAAACAAGCTGGACTTCGTTATCCAAATGAAATATATTCCCTTATCGCCGAAAAAAGAAAGTTATGAAAAAAGTGGCAACGAACCCGACAACCATCACTAAAAACTTTGTTAAATAAAATGACTCAACATTTAAGAGAAGAAATTAATAAGCTAAAAAATGTATTCGTCAATCACTATATACAGGAACTAACAGCGGAAAAAAATACTGACTACTCCCTATGGAAATCTACAAAATACTTGAAAAGACCAACTATACAAAACCCTCCAATTAAAAAACCCAGTGGCTTGTGGCTAATAGCGATATTAAAAAAACGGAAGTCATTGCTGATCACTTAGAAAAAACATTTAAGCCTCATGAAGCACATCATGCACCAATGCTTACAGATATTCATCAATCGGAAAATCAGTTCTGTTTGTCTTCGCCTGCAGAGATAAAGTGTGAAATAAATCTCCTGAAATCTAAAAAAGCACCCGGCTTCGATCTTATCGCCGCTGAAACCTTAAATAATATTCCTCAAAAAACATTGATTAAGCTAACAAAAATTATAAATGCATGCCTTAAGCTAAAATATGTGCCAATGTACTGGAAAATTTCAGAGGTAATATTGATACCAAAACCTGGCAAAAGTCCTCACGAAGTGTCATCATACCGTCCAATCTCCTTGCTACCTATAATGTCCAAACTACTCGAAAAAAATAATTCTGCAGCGGTTAAAGCCTTTGATTGAAAACAAACGCCTTATTCCTACGCACCAGTTCGGAATTCGAGCAAAGCACTCAACAATCGAACAAGTGCATAGGATCACAAATGTGATAGAAGAAGCAATTGAAAAGAAAAAAGTGTGCTCTTCCATATTTCTCGATGTTGCTCAGGCCTTCGACAAAGTATGGGATGACGGACTACTCCATAAAATTAAAATCTTGCTTCCAAGGGAGTTTTCGGACCTATTTACTTCGTATCTAAATAACAGATATTTCAGGATCAAGTGCGATAGCTCTTATTCAATCCTAAAGCGAATTAAAGCCGGGGTTCCACAACGCAGTATCCTTGGCCCTATACTTTACGTGCTTTTCACATCTGACCTACCGGTCTCTGAGACTAGCACTATAGCTACCTTTGCTGACGATACGTGCATTTCAGCAATTGGAGACGATGAGACACAGTCCTCTGGCAAACTTCAGGAAGATGTTAACAAAATCAACGAATGGACTACAAAGTGGCGTATAAAACTTAATGAAGCCAAGTCACTTCATGTGGATTTTACAAACAAAAAAATTCAATATCATCCTGTATATATTTCTGGCACGAAAATTCCTTACTCCAATACGGCGAAGTACTTAGGGATGACGCTTGATGCCAAACTATGCTGGAAAGAGCACGTTAAAATAAAACACGTATAATTAAACCTCAAAATGCAAAAATTCAACTGGCTTACTGGAAGGAGGTCTCCTCTTTCCATACAAAATAAACTTTTAATTTATAAACAAGTATTTAAACCTGTGTGGACTTATGGTATACAGCTATGGGGCTGTTCCAAATAAACTCATATCGAAAAAATACAACGATTTCAAAACAAGTTCGTAAAGAACGCAGTAAACGCACCATGGTATGTGAGGAACACTGATTTACATCGTGACCTAAAGATGTCCTTAATGTCAGAAGTTGTCAAACATTACGCTGTAGCTCATGCCGAAAGGCTCGAAAAACATACTAACCCGAAGGCTCGGCGATTTGCCAATTAAATGACCAATGCCGGAGACTTCAACGACAAAAACCAAATGATCTTGTTCCAGAAATTTTGATGACTGACAAATATACGTCAATTTCTGTCAGCTGTCTTCCAGTTATATACGTATTTCCTGTAAATACTGTTGAATTTAATAAAATAATAGGACTATGAATAAGTTCGTGCGGTTTTACAACAGATGGCGTAACTTCATTATTATTCCATCGATCCACATTTCCAAACATTCATTGGAGAGCTACTGCCGTAAGGCACAAACGTCAGTATAAGTTTTTTATTTGAAGCGTAAACAACAATATTTTTACCACACTTGAAAATGTCGAATTTCGTGCCAAATAATGTGTTTTTGCGGGGAATTCTTCTTCATTATTTTAATATGAAGAAAAAAGCAGCCGAAAGTCATCGTATCTTGGTGGAAGTTTATGGTGAGCATGCTCTAGCTGAGCGAACGTGCCAGAAGTGGCTTGCACGCTTTAAAAGTGGTGATTTTGGCCGCGCCGCCAAAGTTCATGGATACCGAATTGGAGGAATTGCTCGATCAAGATCCGGCTCAAACGCAAGAAGAGGTTGCAAAAACTTTGGGAGTTGATCAATCAACCATTTCCAAACGTTTAAAAGCCATGGGAATGATCCGAAAGGTAGGCCATTGGGTGCCGTATGAATTGAAGCCAAGAGACGTTGAACGCCGTTTTATGGCATGCGAACAACTGCTTCAACGGCACAAAAGAAAGGGTTTTTTGCATCGAATTGTGACTGGCGATGAAAAGTGGGTCCATTACGACAATCCAAAACGTCGGGCAACGTATGGATACCCTGGCCATGCTTCAACATCGACGTCGGCGCAGAATATTCATGGCCTGAAGGTTATGCTGTGTATCTGGTGGGACCAGCTGGGTGTTGTGTATTATGAGCTACTGAAACCGAATGAAACGATTACGGGGGATGTCTACCGACGACAATTGATGCGTTTGAGCCGAGCACTGCGAGAAAAACGGCCGCAATACGCCGATAGACACGACAAAGTTATTTTGCAACATGACAATGCTCGGCCACATGTTGCACAAGTGGTCAAAACATACTTAGAAACGCTCAAATGGGATGTCCTACCCCACCCGCCGTATAGTCCAGACCTTGCGCCATCCGATTACTATCTCTTCCGATCGATGCAACATGGCCTGGCTGACCAGCACTTCCGTAATTACGATGAAGTCAAAAAATGGATCGATTCGTGGATTGCGGCAAAACCGACCGAATTTTTCACAAAGGGAATCCGTGAATTGCCAGAAAGATGGGAAAAAGTAGTAGCAAGCGATGGACAATACTTTGAATATTAAATTTGTAACCATTTTACGTCAATAAAGTTTCAAATTTCGAAAAAAAACCGCACGAACTTATTCATAGTCCTATAATATTACTTGATAGTTGTGAACTAGGTGTAATAGAATGAAATGTATTTAAATATTTACTATAACGTTTCAATAAAATAAAAAAAAGTGTTTTTTAGTTATTATGCATGACTAGGTTTTACCGTCTGCTTTATTGTATAATATGTTGATGTTGTTGTTGTTTTGGAACCCCTTAACCTCATTGTCTCTGACCCAGGGCTCCTGTATAAATCCGATGTCGATGTCCCCTTCCCTGAGAAAGACATCCAAGTTCTCTGTTGCACATTTCGAGTGCTGCAGATTCACCTGTATGGCTCTAGGCATCGGGTTTGTTGTCGTCTTCGGCAAGGTCAAGCTTTTCTAGCCTTTCTAGCTGTATACTCGTATTGTTGTCGACCTCATTGCCGTCTGCTTTGAAAATTTTCAGTTTGGCACTTTCTTAGACCAAACAGCATTTTGTTGTCAGATTGTTTCAGTATTAGCAGGCACTCATCGTTAATCTGCAGAACGAATGACATGCTCTTCTTTTGCGGTTTTTCTGCCTTCACGATTGCCCAGTCGTCCATCGGCACCGCAGGCTTGTGTGACTTTAGGTACTTCAGCACTTCTGCACCGCTCAAGTCCATCACAGGTAACCAAATGCGAACGCGAGGAGGGCAAAGTATGTGCTTGGCCTGAACGAGCTTAAGCTTTAAGCCTTCCAGTGAGCTACTGATCTCAGCAAAGCACTTTGCTAGGACAACCCTTGACCAGTCGCCGTCGCACTTGATTACCCTACAGCCTCGAAGTACACCTGCAGAATCGAAGGAAGGGAGAGTTCCGTCCTGTGCTCCAACCACATGCTTGTCTAGCACGAGCTTGGACAGTTTGGCCTCCACTTGCCCCACTTCTGCAGGACCACTTTGCCGCTATTTGTAATCTCGTAGATCAGTGCGTAGAGGAGGTTATCCTTAACCACCTCACTAAACGGTCGTTGTTTTGTTTCTTCGATGCTGCTGCTTAGGTCTCTTCGGTGCCTGATCGATCACGTCCTGTGACCAGTTTCTCTTCATCGCATCGCCTTTTTTATTGTTGTCCGCTTTAGGTTTTTTGGATATGAAGTCTTCATACTCCTTTACCAGCTGCTGGTATTTACCTTGTCAGCCGCGTCGCGCTCGTCAGTCGCTCCAGCGAGTTCATTCTTGGCGATCTTGCTTAGTATGAACCTTGCCTTCGTGTAGCCAGACTTCATGAGGGCACCCTCGGATTTGTGTTTTCTTGCGGCCTGACTCTCTCTCTGAGTGCCGTCTGCCGCCTTTTGCGATGTTGTTGGTAGAACTTTTTGTTGTTGTTGTTGCTTGCTTGGTATGGGTGTGCTATGGCTAGTACTTCCCTTACTCTTTGCTGACTCAGCCGTATCTTGGTTGGAGGCCAGCAGGGTAGCCTCCTCGGAGGATGGCATTGTGTCGCAGCACGGCACGAATTTTTTGTTTTTTTCTTGTATATTCACCATCTGGTTCTTACTGTTGCTGTGCGTGACTGTGTCAAGCTCCACTACCTACAAGTATTAAGGGAAAGTAATGGGGTCCCCCGCGGCAGCGCCCCCTACCGTGGTAAGGCCACAGTTACTCTCGAAGGCGGCCAGGTATTCGAGAGGGAAACTCCGTTCGCGATGCATATGTTTTAATTCCCTGCACCATTCAGTCCTCGGCACGATTCCAAGCTCACCTTGATTTGGCCGTTTCGCGAATGGGTGTTTAACCAATCCCCATACGGAGCTTCCCTCTTAGTTCATGGCGGGTTAAATTCCTAAATGGAATTTAGCCGTCATTTAAGCCCCATCCCCGCGGCAAGGAGACCAACATAACAAGGAAGTTTCATATTGACTTGCTTTTCACTCATTCGGTATTGTCGCCTGGCTTAAACCAAACTAATTTTCTAGAAAACGATGGAAACAAAATTTTAGATGTAGAATTTATAAATAATAACCATTCAATGGATCCGTTGACATAAGGCGTCATTGAGAGTTTTACCGTGTCGCCAGATGAAGTCAAGCTCGCAATCGCTTATCTGAAATATAGTAATAGTTTGAATCATAAAAGTCTTACTCCCATGTTTTTAGAGTACATATCTCTTTCAACAGCTAAACTTTTTAATAAATGTACAGGGTTGCCAAAATCCGACGGACCCATCTGGCAACCAAGACGTTAGCTTGCCTAATGACATACTGCGTTGGAAGCGTCAGTCCAAGCAGATTTTTACCATGGAACAGTACACGCCACGCGAGCGCTCCCAAATTGTTGAAGTTTACATTAAACAAAAGAAGTCAATTGTGAAAACTCAACGTGCGTATAAAAAATTAAATAATGTGAAAAGTGAGCCTTCTAAGAACACCATTAAATGTTTGTACGAAAGGTTTTCGACTGGTGATGCTCTTTCTAATCCAAAGAGGCCAAATCAAAACCGCTCAAGGCGTCGCCAAGGACATCCAAAAATCGCCGTTCTCAGCAGTTGGGCATTGCTCGGACCACTTTATAACAAAAGAGTCATCGAAATCCGTCGGGTCTGTCGAATATGGGCAACCCTGTATAGCTAACGCAGTTTTTTTGGATCCCTGGAAGTTATCTTGAATTGTTTCTATTCATAAATCAGGCAATCGTAATAAAATATGCATTACAGATCCATCGTGAAACAAAGTACTTTTTCGAAGCCGATTTCGTGCTTAAAACCAATCTTTTTTATCAGGTATAATCCTCAATAACGAAATGCTTGTATGGTTTTATGTTACTAAAATCTACTAGCACTAATCCTACGTTAATTTTCAACTAACTTATCAACGCCTTGAAGATCAAGTCCAACTTGATGTTATTTATACAAATTTTTCAAAACCCTTTGACAAGGTTGATCAGATTATTCTTACTCTCTGCCTTAGGAATTAAGGGTACGCGTTCAAAAGTTTTCACTAGTTTTTTAACTGGTAGGTAGCTTTTTGTAAAAATGGGTAGCGTTAAATCCTCCGTAATAGTATACGCGTGGTCTGTCACTCATCAGGGGATACGCTGAGGTAAAATTTATTTTCTTAAAGTGGAATGTTTAATGTTCGCGGATGGTATTAAGTTGTTTTGGAGTAATCTTCAAATTGACCCTGTAAATTTTCACGCGTGGTGCGCAGTGATTAATTTACATCTAAATCCTCAAAAATGTTGTGTTGTGTCATATTTTAGGAAAACCAGTCCTTATATTTTCAATTTCAATGGATGGCAGATATTAAAAAAAACTAAATAACAAAGAAATGGGTATGGTTTCCGTCTCGAAACTAACGTTTATGGAGCCTGAGGACCATATTGTGTCTAAAGCTTTTTTAATAATTATGTTTATTTGTAGAAACTCCGAAGATTTTTCTGATCCAATGTAAAATCACTGTATGTTTCGTTGGAGCGCAGTCTCCTGGATTATTGTTATATAATTTGGAGCCCTTACTAAGAAATTCATTCAAATAAAATAGAAAAGGTGCAAATAATTCTTACAAACTTCATTGGCCAATGTTTGTCCCGATTATTTGTGTAGGTGGAAACTGTTAAACTTACAGAGCTTTTCTTTTCTTTTCCAAGCCTTCATGGCTTGAAATTTGAAATATAAATTCGAAAATGTCGAGCCAAGGAGCTACAGGAGATTTGGTGGCTCCTAAAACACTCAGGCTAAAAAGCCCATTGTATTTGAAGCTCTGGAAGGGGGGTTGATAGTCAAGGAGGGAAGGAGAAAAGTATCAGAGAAAGAGATAGGAAAGAATAGAGACAGAGATAGAGATAGTTAGTTCTGTGAGAATTTTCCAGATTCTTTGGCAAATCTGTAAATCTCCTCCAGTTTTAGAGAACGAATATTACTCATTCTCATGACATCGGAACCCAAAACTCGTAGCCGTGCTCCAGCAAAGGCAGGACACTCACAGAGAAAGTGCTCAGTGCTATCCGCCTCCTCCAAGCATGACAAGCATACTGGGTCCTGAGTGATTCCAATGGTGGTCATATGTTGACTCCATGGGTTGTGTCCTGTAATGATACCGACCATCAACCGAACGTCTTTCCTTCTAAGTTTTAGTAGAAAGTTTGACAGTTTTCTGTTCGGACTTGTCACAAAACACTTTGCAGTTCTGCCATCTCTCTTTATGTAGGTTGCCTCCATAATCGCTGATCTAATTCATGATTCCTGCAGAACTGATTCCGATTATTGGCTCTGGCCCCTGTGGTGGCACCGCTGATCCACGGTTGACCAATTCATCGGCAATTTCGTTTCCTTAAACACCGAAGAGTCCTGGAACCCATATAAGTACAAGCTTGTGTCTCCTTGCGACACAATTAAGCTTCTTCTTACATTCTTGAACAATCTTTAAGGTTTGCTTTGCGTTCTCCAAGGCCTTTGGTGCAGCCTGACAGTCACTGAAAACACCAATCTGTTTCCCGCTCCATTTCTTCTCGATTATTCATTCGGCTACTTTCAAGGTGGCAAAAACTTCCATTTGGAAAACAGTTGCCCCTTCCCCTATACCATATTTATTACTATCGTTTAGGTACCATCCGGCTCCAGACCCTATTTCGTTCTTGGACCCATTGGTACCCAACTGACATCAAATTTCCTTCCAAATGAAACTGTGGGTATCAGGTCGTCTTTAAGTGCCCTTTAGCAACTAAAGGACATCTATGTGTCCCGAAGTTCCGTCTTCGTGCCAGAAACCATATTTATGGAGTCTATATTTCGCTTTTATTGCTTCCGAATGTATCTTAAGATCCAAGGGGAGCAAATCAAGCATAGCATTTAGGGCATCACCAGAGGTTGTACTCATGGCACCCGTGATGCAAAAAGATACACTTCTTTGCAGCCTGTATAGTTCCCGGATTGTGGACTTAACCATGCTCCGTCGCCACCAGACCACAGAAGCGTAAGTGGTGATTGGTCTGATAAGTGCTGTGTATATCCATAGGACCACAGCAGGTTTCAGACCCCAGGTTTTACCAATCGCTCTGCGGGATTGCTGAAAAATCCTTAATGCACGATTGACCTTCAGTGAAACGTGTGTCTTCCAAGTCAGCTTATTATCCATGATTACTCCTAGATATTTAACTTCATCGGAAAGACCAAGTTTCACACATTTCAGTGTTGGAAGACTAAGTCCATCCAGTTTCCATTTTCTCGTAAATAAGACTATGGCTTTTTTGTTCGGATTAACGGAAAGACCTTGTCTCATGCACCAGTCGTCGGTTTTGTCAAGAATCCTCTGCACTTTCGTGCAAAGCCTCCTTAAGGATTTATCCGATGTTAACGCACAGACGTCGTCCGCATATGCTTGGACATGAAAACCGAGTTTCTGCATCTCCACTAATAGAGAGTCTACGACGAAGCACCACAGTAGCGGAGAAAGAACACCCCCTTGGGGACACCCTTGCTTGACCCTGACTGTGATTTGTTCGTCACTGCTCCCACCAGCGGTTAACAGCCTCTCAGAGAGCATGGAATATATCCATTTTATAATGGATTTATTAACTCCGTGTCGTTCGGCAGAAGAACATATCGAACCGAATGTGGCATTATCAAAAGCCCCTCAATGTCCACGAACACGCCCATTGTGTATTCGTCAGCTTCCAGCCCGGCTTTAATCTTGCTAACAAGATCGTGTAAGGCTGATTCACATGAGTTTCCACTCTGGTAAGCGTGTTGATTTCTACTAAGTGGACTTCTCGGCAATACCTCGAATATGTTTCTCCACCACCCGTTCCAGACTTTTCAGCATGAACGATGTCAAACTGATTGGTCTAAAACTTTTTGCTAGGGAATAGTCATCTTTTCCTGGTTTCGGAATAAATACTACTCTTACGCGTCGCCATTGGGATGGCATATAACCAAATGCAAGACAGGCTGAGAAGATCCTTTTCAGGGCCTCAATCAGCCTGTCTCCTCCTTATCTAAGCATTGCTGGATATATTCCGTCAAGTCCAGGGGACTTAAAGTTCTCAAAGGAAGACAAGGAAAACCTTATCGATTCCCTTGTCACTATCCGACTAGCCATATACCAGCTGTACCTAGAGGTTTCACCGTTGCTACCGTTATTGTTCATGCCACTCTCTGATTCAGATAGAGTTCTACTACCCGGAAAATGGGTTTCGAGTAGAGCATTAAACGTTTCCGATTTGGAAATGGTGTATGAACCATCAGGTTTTCGAATGGAATCCAGCCTTACTGAGCGGTCTAAATGAAGGACCTTACAAAGTCTCGCTGTTTCCTCATTTCTTCGACGTTACTGCAGAAATTTCTATAGGATTCAAGCTTGGCTTTCCGTACTTTTTTCTTATATTCTCTCTGTGTAAGTCGATGATTAGCCCAGTCCTCTTCTGTTTTGGCCTTTAAGGCCTTATTAAGAAGTTTCCTGAACCGTACACGAAACTTTGACAGTTCAGGGTTCCACCAAGGAACCGCTTTCCCCTGTCTACTTTGCCTGAGTGGGCACAGTTCCTCAAAGCAATTGATTTAAGTACCTTCTAATTTTTTAGCAGAATCTTCAATCATTTCTGCTGATTTGAGTTTTTTCAGGTTTGGTAATCGCTCTGTTACAAGCTCATCATACCTGTCCCAGTCCACATTTCGAGGATTCCTACCGGAAGGTATTGATATTGTATCAATTCCCAGTCGGAATTCGATAAGACGATGATCAGAAAGAGAGTCCTCTTCCAAAACTCCCCATCGGTTGATCTGATTTCCAACTGACCTATTGGTAAGTACTAAATCAATCACCTCTTGTCTCCTCTTGGTCACAAAAGTTGGTTTAATACCAGTGTTTTGAATGACCAAATCGGATGACAGGATAAAATCCAGTAACTTGAGACCCCATACAATGATCTGTGAATTTTCGTCACAGCCCACTATTAGCCCCAGACTATTGGATTCTGCATACTTGACCACTTCTCTTAGCTCCCTCGAAGGAGGTGGCTGTAAAGAGTCGTGGGGTAGGTAAGCCGAAACTATGATAGCTTCGACTCTGTTTCCACTCTTCCAGTACTTTATTTTTGAAACAAAGATATCTGCGGAACTTATGCTCTTTTAACATCGTGTGTTCGATCAACCTCGGCATGATAATACACGCTCGCGGTCTCAACTTCCCTTCACAATAAAACATTTGTCCCCACGACATAGCACCTAGACCACAGATGCGCTTGTGGCTTACCCACGGTTTTTGTATTAGTATTATGTGCAGGTTTGTTCGCAGTTTTGCATGCTTATGGCACAGGAGAGCCGTAGACGCTTTGCTATACTGCAGATTTATCTGTGTAAATATTACTTCAGTCATTAGACTGAGTATATTTGCGCTTTGTCCTCCACCATCTTGGACACGCAAATGGATTCGCCCCAGATATAGGTGAGGACGGCACCCGTACTTCGGCTTCAGCACCTTGACAGACCCAAGATCGATACCCAGTACCAGGTGGGAACCCGCCTCGAAAGTGGTAGCGGATTTCTGCCTGGTACACGAGTATACTGTCAGAGAGTCGTGCCAATATCTTTGTTCTGAACACGGATGCGTGTGAGGAGTTCTGCTGAACTGCCAAGGGCCCGCAATCCAGACACTCGCTCGTACCAGCCTCTCTTTCCTACTCTCAACAAGAATGAACTTGCTGTTTTCGCAGGCTGGAATGTTTGCTGTCACTTTTCCAGCCATTCTCGGGAAAAAGCATTGGAACAATGTACCTTTAGGATGCCGCTCACCACGCTTTTACCCTCGAAAGTCGGCGAGTCTTTCGACTCACCGATAGCTCTCCAAAGATTGCTGTCAAGATAGTCTTGTTGCCCTTTGGACAGTAGACCATCTTGTTTCTCGGTATGTATCCCTACCGTCATTGCTTTTGCTGCCACTATCGCGAATGATTCGCCAGACGTTGACGGAAGAGTGTCATTCGACATTTGAGGTCCTTTAGCCTTTTCCTTGTAGGTAGAGGTTTGTCTGCCTTGGAGTAGATCGAGGATGCAGGCATTTCTGATTTCCGTCTCCCGACTTTTCTCTTCTTTGCCTTTTTCCTCTTCCTGGTCGTTGGCACAGACCCCTTTCGTTTCCGGAAGAGTGCAACGTTACAGAGGAATCCTCTGTTCTGCCACGCTTTCCCGTTTCCATTACAGGTGTCGAAGTTGACGGAGCTTAACTACTTACCTTAGCTAATGCTTCGGCTCTCTTCGCCTTCTGTCTTCTTCGTTTGATCTGTCTTGCGGATGGACCAGCTCCTGCGTTCGAACATCCAAAAACTTCAGTCGTTTTACCGGTATTTACCTGATGCGCACCAGGTTTGACCGTTGTCAAAGATTTGCTTTGTACCAGAGATCCATCTGAATCTACTGAGAGATTTTCTGCCATCTCCACATCCTCCACAACTTGTTCAGTTGCTTCGAATCGTTTCGACGACGGTGTATCGCTAACACTCACTAGGCTCTCCATTGGCATAGCCAATGTTCCATGTTTCACCACTAGTAATGTGCTTCCTCCGGAACCGTGGGTGTCAGTTCTGGTTATAAGGGGTTCGTCCGATGGCCGAGTCGTCGAATGCTCGACGGGATTATTTCCCGAAAGTGGGTTACCTCGTGCTGTAAGATAATCCAATTATTCATATAATGAACCGATATCTAGATGTATCCAACTATGTGACACTTATTCCACTACACTAAATTTTAATTTATTTTATAATTTTAAATTTATATTTAAATTTAAGTTGAATTTTTTTATATTGCTTAACTAATCTAGTAATCTGTAGACGAATAAATAAATAAATATTAGACTAAGCTTAAGATTCAAAACACTTGCCAACAAAAACAAATATTAGACTAAGCTTGTTATGAAGACTAAATACTCGTATAATCAAGTACTCATCTTGAAAACACTGTCTAAATCGTTCATACACACGTTGTAAGCATAACCAGGACCTTGCATATTTTCTAAAATAGACTTCGTAGTAGCTAATTACGGACATTGCTCATACACCCATCTAAAGCACATAGAAGCACCTTAGCACACAACAGCTAGAAATAGTATTATGACCTTTCTTATTTCTCCTACAAATGCCATCTTAGAGCAAGCTGGCAAACCTTCTGGAAAGCGTATTAAATAAAATGCTTATTTGTATCCCGAGTATTTTGTATACATATACATATATCTACATATATGATTAAATCAGATGTGAATGTGATGTAAGTGAATGAAGGGAGAGAGCCAGAAAGAAAGGGCTTCCAGTCTCTGATTCTTCATAGCTGGGAGCTGGAAAGGCCTAGTTTCCAGTTTGCCTTAAAGCTTCCGTTATCCCTCATGTAGGCTGTGCAAGATTTTTTTCGCGTGTGATAGATGTGAATGGAGGGAGCTGAAAAAGACGACAAGTAAAAATGACCGACATTAAACGATTTCATTCATTTTAAATCAAGTTAAAAAATTGAATATACTTATGTCACCTATTCGCGTAGAAAACTCATCTCATCCAGAATGGGTAATATTAAGATATTTAGTCTTAAATAACTTACAACACCATCAAAAAACTTTTACTAGCCCCGATGAATACAAGCAATTATACATATCTGGAAACTGTAACTCCTTTGAAACCAGACTGCCAAACATTATTTACTGACGAATCTAAAACCTGTACTTCGTTTGCGATAACAAACGAGACAGGTGCCACATGACTCTTTGAGTTTTACCAAGTACCTGCTCAATTTTCACAGCCGTAGCTTCTCCGTTACTTGGAGTAGTACCCTTTGTTTCCCAACGAAACCATAAATGCATAATTTGCAGTGACACCAAATCAACAATCACAGAAACTCCCAACGTGCAAAAAACAACAGCACACACACAGAGAAAAGGTTCCAGAAAAATTATGTGGTTTTCGGCATCAAAGGTAACGAACAGGCTGATAGTAGAGTTAAGGAGGCATACCATACAAAGAGCAATTATACATGTTCGAATACATTTTTCATGATACCATCGTAGATTTGGAAGGGGAAAAGCTATCGATTGCCCAGTTTATTCTGTTGACGGGCAGGACAGATGTCAGGGACATCGCAGGTAGCTCCTCCTGCCGATTCGCGCCTTCGTTACAGACTGGAGCAATAGAGTTTTGCGGGAAATAGGCATCAACAAGCATTTTTAAAGATTCGCCTGCAGATTCAGCCCACCCCATTCTCTCTTTTAACAAAAGTTTTACAAAAGTGGTCCTTTGAGAGAACCCTGCTGAGTCTGGCCGAGTCTTTTACGGGTTCAATGGATTCGCAGTACTCTTTCTAAGAATTGCGCTTCGCATCTCTAATGGCTTTCTTATACTCTTTTAAAGTTACTCGGTAATCTTGAAAGTTCCTTATTTGGTAATATTTATTGAAGACTCTCCGAACCTTCTCCTTCAAGTCGGTCAGCGTCTTACTCCACCAGGGAAAGTCTTTCTTGCTAAAGGGTATTGGACAGGTCACTTTAAAGGCAGTCTGATAGAACCTCTCTAAGTGTCTGACATGCATATCCAGTTGTTCCCTAGGAAAGAGAAATATCAAGAACTTCCTCCCAACCTCTTGAGGTTTCCGATGCCGAGAAAACAAATGTTGGGGTATTTCCCTAGTTCCAGATAAGTAAATTACGGCTAAATATAAAATCAAATAGAAACTCGTTCATTGATCTCGCTGCTGCTCCAAATAGTGTGTCTGGCATTCGCGTCGCATCCAAGCAGGCATCGATGTCCTCCTCACGGAGGGTTATCGGTAGCTAATTTAGAGTGGCGAAGGTTAATTTAAACTACTTTTAACAATACCGCGAAGGAGGAAGCTTGCGCTTATTGCATGCTAATGCACCATCTCAGCGATCCACTCTTGTGACTAATTTTTTGACTAGAAATCGTATTTTACCCATCAATAACTCACTGTATTCACTTGATATGGCTTCCTGTAACTTCTATCTATTCGGAAAATTGCATTTAGTCAAGAAAGGAAAACGTTTTGCGTCCGTAGAGGCCATCCACAAGGCTTGTACCGACATCCTGAAGGACATTCCGGCAATGAACTGAAACATTCTTTCGATAAGCTTTTAGATCGCTCAAAACAGTGTATCGAGGCCAAGGGGGACCATTTTGAATAAATAAACTCAGACCAATGCTCCTCCCGTTTCTATTTTAGCTCATTCTTGTTTATTTTGGACTTCACCTTGTAAAGGGTTTTTCAATTGGCGCGGGTCGATTTTGGCGCTCTGTGGCAGCCATTTTGTTTTGGTGACATCTGTCAAATCTTTTGTTTATTATTCAGTTGTTTATGCCAAATCATCATGGCAAGTTACACGATTGAACAGCACGTTCAAATGATAAAACTTTATTAACAAAATGAGTGTTCATTAACGCAAACGTTGCGCGCATTGCGCCCATTTTTCGGTAGACGTGGTGGCACTTCAAAGTCGACTCTTCAACGTTTGGTGGCCAAATTTGAAACGACCGGGTCAGTAAAAAATCAGCCATCACCCGTACGTTCAAGGAACGCAAGATCAGCCGAGAACATTGCCGCGGTCCGTGAAAGTGTACAGCAGAACCCGAGGCAGTCTATTCCTCGCCGTGCACAAGAACTTGGCCTTTCGCAGACTTCAACTTGGCGAATTTTGCGTCGGGACTTGGGCCTACACACGTACAAGATCCAACTGACTCAGGAGCTCAAAGTTGATGACCATAGACAACGCCGTTTGTTCGCTGACTGGGCTTCGAATCGTTTGGAAGAGAACCCCAGTTTTGGGCGAAAAATCATCTTTAGTGACGAGGCGCATTTTTGGATGAATGGCTGTGTTAACAAACAAAATTGCCGTATATGGGACGACACCAATCCACACGAGGTTCACCAGGTGATAATGCATCCTCAAAAAGTTACCGTTTGGTGTGGATTTTGGGCCGGCGGCGTCATTGGTCCGTACTTTTTTGAAAACGACGTTGGTGAGGCGGTCACCGTCAACAGCGAGCGCTACAAAACGATGATAACCAATTTCTTATGGCCTATATTGAACCATATGGACCTAGACGACATGTGGTTCCAACAGGACGACGCTACGTGCCACACAGCAAACGCCATTTTATTCCATTTCATCCTTCTACCCGCCCTTATTGAAAAACTCTTTATATAGTATTTTTCTAAAAAGCCACATTTTGGCTGAGTAAACAAATTTCTGGTCAGTTGAAAAAATATACATAGTTACCATGTCTTTTAACGAACTTCTTTGTTTAGTACACAAATTGCATATAGCGGGTTTTCATAACATCGCGATGTTTTTTGGTTGGTTGGCTAGTTTTTTTACAAAATGTCGGTTGCAATTCATACACAAAAGCGAATCAGATTGGACTTGATATATTAGATTCATCCTCCTTTTAAATAAAATGTATTTACACTAAATAATTGAAGTTTTTCAAATCTACTTAATAAATTAACCTTTTCGCTATTTGCAACCACGTTTGTTTTCAGACGGCGCTACCTGCCACACAAGCAACGAAACCATTGATCTTTTACGGGAAAAATTTCCGGACCGTTTTTCTCTCGGAGAGGTGATCACAATTGTTTCTTCGAATATAAAAATAACAGCTCTTAATTTTTAAAAATTATCATTTTCTCATATTCTCTATCATTCGCCCTTTAATGTTTGACAACTTTTAACAGCTAACGAAAATTAAATTTAACCCAAATGAAATTTAACTCAAAAAAGATGTCAAAAGAATGTCAAGTGAAAATAAAATCATAAAAAAAAACAATAGAGAAACTGCAATACAAATTTGGAATGAATTCCGGGTGCAAAATATCATGACTTTCACTTTTGCTCGACTTGGTGATGGTTATCAAGCACCATTTCCTTGACCTTGTCGACGTTTTCATCCGTTGAAGACGTTGATGGATGAGCAGATCAGGACAAATCTTCCACGACTTCTCGGCCCTTTTCCAAAGCCATATATCACTCGTAGGCACGTGTTTATGATAAAGCACACTCGGCATAGGCTTTCTGCAACATTTTCAACGATTCGGCACACGAAATCCCGCTCAGAACCCAAAATTTAAGAAAAATTCTTTGTTTGATATTTTTATCCATAGTGAAAATCGCAGAGTACACCTGCGGTTGACTGATAATAATTAATTGCCAAAAACAAGCTACTTGACTGACTACGCTCAAATTGTGCGACACTATAGAGGACAGTTGTACCAATATGCCATCGAAACAATTTAGGCATATGTGTAACGCGCGCTTTTTAAATGAACAATTCCCGATATTTTTTGAAGCGAAAACTTCTTTAGAATCGTTGGGAGTGATCTGAGACTCGATGAAACGAAAAAGCGACACTACGAAGCGTTATATGTTGATATACGTTGCTGCGTACTGCTGAGCCACGCTAGTATAGTGAGTATTGTAGTATGTATACTACAATGCTTATTACTTGCTTTGGTGTTTAGTTCAAGCGTCATACGTATGTATGTTTGTATGTATGCTGGTACGTATGTGTGCGCGCCTGCGTATTACGGAGCCACGGTGAGCGAGAAGGCATTATGTATACCTATACTACACTACCTAATACTTGCTTAGACCTACGAATGTGTGTGTGTATGTTAGTACGTCTGTGTAATATATGCGTTACGACGCTCATAATACCAACCGCGTGTGCTGTATTGCGTCCGTATTTTTATATTCGTAAATATTTTCATTTTTAAATATTTACCTCAAATGCAGGCGGTGTTGCAATATACCAGAATCAAAATGACGGTGCTCGTATTGTAACTCCACAGATAGATTTAAATGCACAGCATCTAGAATCACTGTCTGTTCAGCTCTCTAAAGTGGGAGAAATATGTGCATGCGAAACCAGATTGAGCAATGGAAAAAAAGTTTTAATTGTGGCAATTTATATTTCACCGAATCAATCAATAAATAGCATCACGGAATTAGGAAAGATTACTATAAAGTTCCAATGATTTTAAGTGGCGATTTTAACGTAAATTTTGCATTGGACACAGCGGTTCCTTTAATTGACTTTCTCAATACAACATTCAATTTAAAAATGTGTAACAACCGCACTGAATCGACATCCCGATCAAAAACAACAATTGACGCGGTATTTCAAAGATATGTTGACAACATCGAAACCAAAGCTTTTGTATGTTGAAATTGAAAACATTGAGGATGAATAATAATAAAATGAAGAAAATAAAATATGAACCTTATAGCAATATTATAATGAACCTATAATTATCCCGCTCCTAATGCTGCTTTCGTCTCATTCTCTCTCAGTTTGTTTTACGGAAGGTTTCACTTCTATCGCGTCTTACCGTTAGACTGGTATTTTTTTTTTTGACAGAGTGTAGCAACCTCCATAATAAAATCTTAAAAAAAACGAAACTGCAGCACAAATTTTTCACCATAGAAATTAATAAAGGTTAATACAGATTCCTGCTGAACGTAGCTTGGCACATTTGACATAAGGGCGAACTTAAACAAAAATGTGTATTATAAAGTGTGGTTAAGTTTCAAGACCAGGTGTTGTTTTTCAATGAATTACAATTTTTTTACGAAATAATTGTCATTTCTCTTTATTAGGGTAATATTAGTATGGCTCAATTACATATGGAACAAAATATCGGCCAAATGGTCGCCGGCACACCGCCATCCGATGGTCCGAATTTTCGATGACGCTGAGGCATAATTGAGGTTCTATGCCGTTATTGTGCCGAATTATCTCATCCTTCAACTCTTGAATTGTTGCTGTCTTATCAACGTAGACCTTTTCTTTCAAATAACCCCAAAAAAATAAGCCCAACGGTGTCAAATCACATGATCTTGGCGGCCAATTGACATCGCCGCGACGTGAGATTATTTGGCCATCAAATTTTTCGCACAAAACAGCCATTGTTTCGTTAGCTGTGTGACAACTGGCACCGTCCTGTTGATAAAAAGCTCGTTATCATCTCACGATAGCGAACACCACTCACAGTAACTGCCTGACCGGCCTCATTTTGGAAAAAATACGACCCAATGATGCCGCCGGCCCATACACCGCACCAAACAGTCACTCTTTGTGGGTGCATTGGTTTTTGGTAATCACTCTTGGATTATCACTTGCCCAAATGCGGCAATTCTGCTTATTGACAAATCCACTGAGGTGAAAATGTGCCTCATCACTGAAGATGATTTTCTTCACGAAGTGCGCGATATGCATTTTGATTTGAACGCCCGTTTTCATAATAAGCCTGAATAACTTTAACGCGTTGTTTGATTATACATATATGTTTCCATGGTTCAAATTCAATTAATCTGAGATTGATAAATGTCAAATGAAATGCAGAAAAAAACTTGACGTTTAGGTGTGGTTTACATTCAACATCGGCCCTTGAAATTTAACCACCCTTTACAAGTATTAAAAAATAATTAACTAATTTCAGTGATGCAGAAACTTCAAAGTTTAACTACAAGCAATTTTTCAATAGATTGAATGGCTTTTGATGCAAGAACAACAATTGTTGATTTTGACCGCTTTTTTGCCAGTTTTACCGTCGAATGTTCCGGCACTGCAATATGCCGCCACAAATCAAACCTTAACGATTAGCAGTCAATCGCAACACAACTCCCTCAACTCAGACCCACAACCCTCTTGCTCCAACTCTAGTGCGGGACAAACTAGCAGCTCTTAGTCCCCCGCACAGTCTGCTCCGTGGGTCAGACCAGGGTTCCTCAGAACCTGACATCGGTCAAGCTCAATTCTTGTAATGGCTGGTGCCACTTTCGGATGTGCTCGGCGGCAACAGCAACTGCGGAACGCACAGAAGGACCAACGTAGACAACCTCACGCGACCCTCACATCCCGCATTACAACAATACTACCGAGGAGCTTCAAGCTCCTTCAACTTAAATGCAACGCACTCATGAGCAAGATAGATGAGAAAGACGACTTCATAAGCCGACATGGAATCAAAATAGCTGCGGTTCAAGAAACAAAACTGCTCGCTAGCTCCTCCGTGATAGCCAGGGATGGCTATAACGTGCACAGAAAGCATCGCGAGTGAGAAAGCACCGGAGGCCTAGCGTTTATAGTCCACCAAATAGTGCAGTATCGTCTTATTCCTTAGAAGGTCAAGGTATATTTGTCCGGTCAAGCGATGCCAAGCTCGAAACATTTAATATATATATACCCCCTGTCACCTGCTGCCCGGCAGGTTATCACCGTGAAAATGGTATGCTCATCAGAGGTGAAAACTGATTGGTAATAGGTGACTTTATTGCACATAACGATCTATGGCATTCAAGCCTACCAAACGATCGTAGGGAACAGCACTTGGTAGAAACCTTGGAAACCCGCCAACCAAGGGGACTCTTATCGACCGATAACTCTCCTTTCAGCAGCCGTGAAAACTCTTGAAGCCCTCCTACTCTCACTCTGCACGAAGCATCTGACTCCAGCCACACATCAATATGGTTTCCGAAGAGTGCACAGCACTCTCACCGCTATAAATACCCAGATGAACCGCAGGGTTAACTAAAACCGCCCCTGCGAAAGGTCTGTCTTAGTAGCACTGAACCTGAGGAAGGCTTTCGACACAGTCAAACACTTTACGCTACTAGATGAAATAATACAGTCGACACTCCCGCCAGGGCTGGAGAGAAGGTCATGACTTATTTAAGTAGTCGGCACTCATCACTAATTTTCCGAGACCAAAACTCTAAACAGAGGAGGGTATAGCAAGGCCTTCCGCAAGGTGGTGTCCTTTCACCAGCCACCAGAGAGAGGTTCCCTGGTCTCCTACGCCGACAACTGTACGATAATGGCGTCGGGCAATGACATTGATGGCCTGTGTGCTAAAGTAAACGCCTACCTCACCTGCCGTTCTCGCTATTTCACAGCGAGGAATCTACAACTTTCCCCCCACTAAGTCCACGGCGACCCTCTTTACCACTTGGATAAAGGAGATCACACTGCAACTTAAGGCCAAAGTCGACGACACACCAATATAGACTACACTGGTTTACAGCCAAAGTGCACCAGAGACGCCGTTATAAAATTCCTATGTAAAATTACCGTCTTATTCCGAAAATCAAGGTTATTTTTTATTCTATGGTAACGTTTTTGAGATATTTACGAATTACCGTTATTTAAAAAAAAACAAAAATTGGACCCACTTTATCATATATATCTCGAAAACGAATTGAGCGATTCCAAAACCGTTTAAAGCCTTTAAAAGGTAATAAAATTTGCTATAAACTGTGTGTAAAACACTTTTTGCTAGGCCCTGCAAATTCAAAGATAACGAACTATCATAACGGATTTTTAAATTTTTTTTTGTAAAAATATAAAAAAATTTGTACTTTGAGAGAAAGGATCTTTAAAACTTTTTATTTTTTCGTATATTTTTTGTTTTCACTCTAAGTTCTGTTTTATTACAAAAAAAATAATTTTTGATTAAACAAAATCGATGAACTAATACAAAAGTTACAAGCATTCAAGTAAATATATCCATATAGTAAAACTTAAGTACCCTACAAATAATAGCATATGTACAAATGATTCTGTCTTAACTCTATGATCTTATTTTATATAATAATTGAAAAAGTTATGTGTCTTGTTTTGACGCTTATTTATATAAGGATCGGTTTCTCTTATGAGAAGCCAACAGTAGTCACCCATCATAGCGATATCCCAGAATCCTTGATACCGACTTTCAATCATTTTCATTTGCTGATGAAACCTTTCGCCATGCTCGTCACTTTCGTCGCCAAGATTTTGCGGGAAAAAATTTAAATGGGAGTGCAGAAAATGAATTTTTAAAGACATATTTACTCCTGAAAGAAAATTAAAAAGGGAATTAGATAAATATATAAGTGACACATTAGCATATAATTTTCTTAGGCTGGATTAATCTTCCGATTCAGAACAAATTTTGGTCGTTCTTGTTTGTTCGGAGCAGGGCAATAAATTCAGATTAAGGGCTATATATTCTCATGTAAATTTAAAAATTTGCTTTGAAATTTTTTGTTTAGTTTTAAAGTTAACTGATAAAACGGTCTTATATGTGTTTTTATTTACCCATTTCCACATAGTTTTTGATTAAATCGTTCACTATCAGCTCGAAGTAGAACTTTTGTGTTTGCCTAAAAAAGAAGTAACGACCTTTTCAAAAGAGTCCCACACCGTTGCCTCCACTGATGACAGTAGTTCTTTGAAATGGGTATTGGCCATTATTTTCCTTATTTGCGGCCCTACAAAAATCCCTTCCTTTATTTTTGCTTCTGAAATCTGTGGAAAGATTGTTTTCAAATAATGAAAAGCTTCGCCTTCTTTGTCCAAAGCCTCGACAAAGTTTTTGATAAGGCCGAGCTTGATGTGGAGCGGAGGTAGAATTATTTTTTTCTTCTTTATAAGTGGTGAGTATTTTATGTTATCCACCCCAACTTGAAACTCGATTCGTTCTGGCCAATCCTTTATGATGTAGTGGTCTTGACGTGCTCGGCTATCCCATTTGTATAGAAAGCAACAGTATTTTGGGTATCCAGATTGTAGACCACATAGCATTCCAACGACTTTTAGATCGGGTAGATGGCTTTTGGTTGCCAATATGCAATAATACGGCCTTTAAACTTATTTTATTGCCGTCTATGAACAATCGCCACTCTTTTGAATCATATGGTTCACCAAACTGTTTAACTAGACCAGCAATGTTTTTGCAATAACAAACACTGTCCTTCTTCGTATAGTACTGGGAGAATTGTTCGTGACGAGTCCTATAATATGTTACCTTATCATCGGATGAAACAAATTTAAATTGTTGCATACGAGAGGCGTGTAGTTCGGCCTTTTCTTTTGACGATTCCAAATCCCTTATCCAATCATTGAGTTGTGCTTGTGACAAAAGGTTTCTTTCGTTTTCCGTTTGTAATTCAGTACAACATGACGCCGCGTAATCAGATACTGTTGTTGACAATGAAACTGGAGCCGGAACTAAAGTTAAATTTTATTCTGGCAATGTAGCTTCCGTTGACTTTAGTTCTGGTAATGACACTGTAGATACGCTCGCATAGGTTACTTTTCTTGACTTTCCAACCCCAAATACTTTTGTAGTACAAATATAGCAGTCCGTTGAATGGCAAGTTGGTTCCCTCCACTTCATTGGTGTAATAAATTTCATATGTCGCCTAAATAGATAGTTTAAGAAATTAGTCAGATATGCATTAAAAGAGAGCAAACTCCTAATTTTTACGATGTACCTTTTGGTTCCGGTTTCCGAAAATATCAATTCGACTTGACATGTGGTGCACACAGTATTCGGTGTCCATGGTTTTTCATTGTTTCTAGGCTCAATCCCATAACACTTATGGTATGGAAATTTCAAAGGATTTGAAAACACACGTCGCATCCTTTTAACGATAAATTCCCCGCAGATGAAACAGAACATATCTGGATCATTTTTACACTCAAACTCTCGCGGCCTCTTATTCATATTATATTTTTAAGTAAATGACGGATTATAAACTGCAATTATAAAGTGAACAGTATCCGGCGATCCTTGCAGAAATCATGAAGGAACGAGGCACATGTACTATTATTTATACTTACATAGATCAACTAAAAATGCAAGCCTACCTATACAAAAAGGTTCCCTAGTTATACATAGAAAACACTACCTGCCTTAAACATATGATCTTGCTTGAAATGTATCTGTGTTTGAGATAACGACACTAACAATTTTTTGTATCTAATAACCCTTCCAAAATCTACCTGTAACTAACTGATATGCGAATACTATATTAACACATACCTATTACCAGTAGGGTACTTAAGTATTAAATGGATATATTTACTTGAATGCTTGTAACTTTTGTATTAGTTCATGGATATTGTTTAATCAAAAATTATTTTTTTTGTAATAAAACAGAGCTTAGAGTGAAAACAAAAAACATACGAAAAAATAGAAAGTTTTAAAGATCCTTTCTCTCAAAGTACAAATTTTTTATATTTTTACAAAAAAAATTAAAAAAATCCGTTATGATAGTTCGTTATCTTTGAATCTGCAGGGCCTAGCAAAAAGTGTTTTACACACAGTTTATAGCAAATTTTATTACCTTTTAAAGGCTTTAAACGGTTTTGGAATCGCTTAATTCGTTTTCGAGATATATATGATAAAGTGGGTCGAATTTTTATTTTTTTTAAATAACGGTAATTCGTAAATATCTCAAAAACGTTACCATAGAATGAAAAATAACCTTGATTTTCGGAATCAGACGGTGATTTTACATAGGAATTTCATAACGGCATCTCTGGTGCGGAAAAAAAGTTGAAATTTGTGATCCAGTGCTATTAGCAGCCCCAAAATCTGGGGAGTTACCTTCTCTGCATACACAACCGCAATTACTACTAAAGTTCAAAAACGCAAAAAGTCTTCGAATCGATAGCCGGCGGTACTTGGGGCAAAGCCAAAGAAATGGTGTTGGCGACATTTAAAGCAATTGGCCAGCCAATTCTGAATTACGCTGCGCCTGTCTGGTCGTCTGGAACTAGTAATACGCAGTAGACGAAGTTTCAAACTTGCCAAAACACTGCCATTCGGACAACGTCGGGATGACTCCTGATGCCCTCACTACAGCACCTACACAGTGAGGCACTAATGCTCCCTATGAAGGAGCACAACGAACTGCTCAGCAACCAATTTCTGATAGGGTGCTACGGCAGGTCCCACCCATGTAGACACCTGCTTGAACCAGAGCCGCCTCCCAGGCACGTCAGGAGGCATTTCTTAAATTACGCCGACGAGATCCACGACAAAACTAATCGGCAATTACTGGACCGTACAGTGTTTTGACAGACTATAAACGACATTCATCGGGAGACACTTACACCTTTTTAAGCTATCGACACTTGAATGCAGTTATCGGAGTCTAACCACCACCCATGGCAGACGAAGAGCTCCAGTTACCCCGAGAGACCAGCCTAACCTTGGCACGAATTGGTGTGGCGCCGAAAGGACGTGTTCGTATATGCTAGTGTCGTGCTTTGATTTTTTCTATCATTCTTTCTGAGACAGGGACTCTTGATTTACGCAAAATTAATAAAAAAATTAAAAATTCAAAAATATAATTTAATTTGATTAGATACAAACTATATAGGCGTAATAATGCCTTGTTCGTGTGTCCAAAAGGTCGAAAGAGCTCGCTCGAAAGTGCAGCGCGTGAAGTGCAATGAACTTTTCCAAACTCAACGTGTTGGTATCCTATCGGCTGATTTTAAGTTTCTTATGAGCTCGGATAGGAGTTTCTTTTGTACTGTCTACTCGGCGTAAATCAATCCGTTCACCTCCTCTACCTCCCATAAAGGCCATATCAACTAAAGCAACGGAGCCAAAAACATGTAAAAATTTCAGCGCCAGTCGCTGCCAAACCTATCACTTCGCCCTCTGTTCATTCGCCTGCTTCTTCTTCTTAATTGGCGCGATAACCGCTTACGCGATTTTGGCCGAGTTTAACAAAGCGCGCCAGTCGTTTCTTTCTCGTGCTAACCGGCGCCAATTGGACACACCAAGTCCTTCTCCACCTGATCTTTCCAACGCAGAGGAGACCTTCCTCTTCCTCTGCTACCACCAGCTGGTACCGCATCGAATACTTTCAAAGCCGGAGCGTTTGTATCCATTCGGACGACATGACCCAGCCAACGTAGCTGCTGGATCTTTATTCGCTGCGCTATGTCTATGTCGTCGTAAAGCTCATACAGCTCATCGTTCTATCCTCTACGATATTCGCCGTTGCCAACGTGCAAAGGTCCAAAAATCTTACGCAGAATCTTTCTCTCGAACACCCCAAGCGTCGCTTCATCGGATGTTGTCATCGGCTACGCTTCTGCGCCATACGTTAGGACGGGCATGATGAGAGTCTTGTAGAGTGTTAGTTTTGTTCGTCGAGAGAGGACTTTACTACTCAATTGCCTACTTAGTCCAAAGTAGCACTTGTTGACAAGAGAGATTCTACGTTGGATTTCAAGGCTGACATTGTTATCAGTGTTAATGCTGGTTCCTAAATAAACGAAGTCTTTTACAACCTCGAAATTATAACTGTCTATAGTGACGTGTGTGCCGATACGCGTGTGCGCCGACTGTTTGTTTGATGACAGGAGGTACTTCATTCGCCTGCTGCTCCGGTTAATAATGCACAGTGGGCTACTGTCAATAAGAAATTGAGCAAAAAACAAGTATGATACAAGTAGTAGGTAAAAACAATTGTAGTGATTTGGATGTCGCGGTCAAATAAAAATGGTTGCGCTTGGCACCCTTTTCGCCCTCCGTATCTGAAGATGATATTAAAGATTACGTCTCTAAGCATACAGGCTTGAGTGTAAATATCCCTTCCTGTTTCAAACTGATCAAAAAGGGTGTTTCATTAACGAGCATTAAAAGGGTCAACTTTAAGTTGGGAGTTCTGGAGCCTTCGTTTGAAAAGTTGTTAAGCTCAGAAATCTGGCCACAAAATGGAACTGTGAAGCAGTTTCGGTTTTTCCAAAAGGATTCGCAGCAGCCGACACCGGCATAATAACATCTCCGAACCTTCCTAGTGTGGTCTCCAGGTATATTTTCAGAACTTATCCGGCATGCGTACAAATACTGCTGCAAAAACAGGCTGCTTGTGGGGGGGTGGCATTTTATTGATAATATTCTTAGTCTTAATTTATTTTAAACTAATAATTTTGTTAATTCTCTGAATAGAATCTTGGACCTCATATTTGTAAGTGATAACATAAACTACAAAATCAATGAAAGTTTGAATCCCATTACTCCTAAAGATAAGCATCATTTACCCTTAGTTTTGAAACTCGACTTTTAATGTTTTACTACTATTCCGTCTGATACCAGGTTATCATTCAATTCATTCATTATGCGATTTTGATAATTTCAATGGCTTATTATTGGACATTAATTGGGATCATCTATTTGCTGAACTTGACACATCTAGTAGTTTTTCTGCCTTTAAGTCCATTTTGTCTAAACTCTGCTTAGATAATATTCCGGTCAGAAAGGAAAAACCTTATAAATTACCCTGGTATTGTAAGATTTTGAAAAAGCTTTAAACTATTAAAAATAATTATTTCAAGAAGTCTAAATCTACGAATAATCATTTGTATTTCGTTAAATATAAGAAAACGTTAAAGGATTTCAACGATTTAAATAAATCTTTCTATAATAGCTATATTAACAACATGGAGTTAAACATTAAAATCTTCTGAAAATACATTAAATCAAGAAGGTGTGCCCCTGGTAAGGTTTTCGACGATAGTCAAGCGCGAAGCTCAAGTGAAGCGGCAAACTTATTTGCTGAGTTTTTTAAATCCAATTTTATTGACGAAGAACGTGATCCTCCGTCCGACTTTTCTTTTAACTTAGTTCATGCCCTGAACTTTGGAGGTATTTACCTCTCTCCTGAGGATATTACAATAGTAAAGCTTTAATTAAATAAAAATCATTCTCTCAAACTGATGGCTGATGGACTTTCAGCAGTTTTGATAAAAAAATTGTCCGGCCTTTGTCTATCCCGTGAAAATTATTTTCAACAAATCTTTATCGTCGGGGTGTTTCATTGACGCATGGAAGCTCTCTTTCATTACGCTCTTATTTAAAATGATGTTAGAAATTATAGACCTCTTTCAAAGCTGACAACTATTTCCAAAATTTTTGAGCACGCGGTCTATGCAAAGCTGAGCTTTGCGGTTAAATATTTAATTTGCCCTAATCGGCACGGGTTGATTGCTAACAGATCTACAGTATCTAATCTGTCTGTTTTTAGGAATACTGCATTGATTCTTTCGCGGCTGGCTTCCAGGTCGATTCTATTTACACCGACTTTTCAAAAGCCTTCGAAAAAGTTTCTCATAGAATTTTAGTTAAAAAATTAGCTTATTTTGGCTTTCATTTTGCATTTCTGCAATGGATAAACTCTTATTTGAGCAATTGACGTTGTGCTGTAACAATTGATGGTATTTCATCTACAGTCTTTGGTGCCGCCTCTGGTGTTCCGCAAGGAAGTATTTTGCGCCCGCTTTTATTTGTGTTATTTATTAATGACATCAAAAGTTATTTCTCGTATGCTAAATTTTTGCTGATGTCCTTAAGATCTTCTCAGCGATCAAGACTCAAGAGGATGTCATTAAACTTCAAGCCGATATGAATAGGCTTTACTTGTGGTGCCAGAACTCACGACTTTCGTTGAACTTATCTAGTTGCTTTCAACTATCTTGAATTTGAATTTGAAGAGGTCGAGCCAAGGAGCACCAGGAGATTTGGTGGCTCTTAAAACACTCAGGCTAAAAAACCCATTGTATTTAAAGCTCTGGAAAGGGGGTAGATAGTCAAGGAGGGAGGGAGAAAAGTATCAGAGAAAGAGATAGGAAAGAATAGAGACAGAGATAGAGATAGTTAGTCCTGTGAGAATTTTCCAGATTCTTTGGCAAATCTGTAAATATCCTCCAGTTTTAGAGAACGAATATTACCCATTCCCATGACATCGGAACCCAATACCCGTAGTCGCGCTCCAGCAAAGGCAGGACACTCACAGAGAAAGTGCTCAGTGCTATCCGCCTCCTCCAAGCATGACAAGCATACCGGGTCCTCGATGATTCCAATGGTGGTCATATGCTGACCCCATGGGTTGTGTCCTGTAATGATTTCCTTCTAAGTTTTAGTAGAAAGTTTGACAGTTTTCTGTTCGGACTTGTCACAAAACACTTTGCAGTTCTGCAGCGTTCTAGACCGGACCATCGCTCTTTATGTAGATTGCCTACATAATCGTTGATCCAATTCTTGATTCCTGCGGGACTGATTCCGATTATTGGCTCTGGCCCCTGTAGGGGCACCGCTGATCCACGGTTGGCCAATTCGTCGGCAATTTCGTTTCCTTGAACACCGGAGTGTCCCGGAACCCATATAAGTACAAGCCTGTTTTGCCTTGCGACAGAATTAAGCTTCTTCTTACATTCTTTAACAATCTTCGAGGTTTGCTTCGCGTTCTCCAGGGCCTTCAATGCAGCCTGACTGTCACTGAAGACTCCAATCTGTTTCCCGCTCCATCTCCTCTCGATTATCCATTCGGCTACTTTTAGGATGGCAAAAACTTCTGTTTGGAAAACAGTTGCCATTCCCCCCATAGCATAGTGATACTTATTACTATCGTTTAAGTACCATCCGGCTCCAGACCCTATTTCAGTCTTCTAGCCATCGGTAAAGAAAATATCCGTCAAACCTCCCTGCATGTATTCTTATCAAATGCAATCTGACATCAAATTTCCTTCCAAATGAAACTGTGGGTATCAGGTCGTCTTGAGGTGCCAAAATCAGTGGATACTGCTCAGATAGCAACTTAAAGATTTCTCTGTCTTCCGAAGTTCCATCTTCGTGCCAGAAACCATATTTATGTAGTCTACGCACTGCTCTTATTGCTTCCTGTTGTATCTTAAGATCCAAGGGGAGCAAATCAAGCATAGCATTTAGGGCATCACCAGAGGTTGTACTCATGGCACCTGTGATGCATAAACATACACTTCTTTGCAGCCTGTATAGTTCCCGGATTGTGGACTTAACCATGCTCCGTCGCCACCAGACCACAGAAGCGTAAGTGATGATTGGTCTGATAAGTGCCGTGTATATCCATAGGACCACAGCAGGTTTCAGACCCCAAGTTTTGCCAAAGGCTCTACGGCATTGCTGAAAAATCTTCAATGCACGATTCACCTTCAGTGAAACGTGTGTCTCCCAGGTCAGCTTCTTATCAAAGATTACTCCTAGATATTTAACTTCGTTGGAAAGACCAAGTGTCACACCTTTCAGTGTTGGTAGACTGAGTCCATCCAATTTCCGTTTTCTCGCAAACAAGACTATGGTTGTTTTGTTCGGATTAACGGAAAGACCTTGTCTCATGCACCAATCATCGATTTTGTCAAGAGTCCTCTGCACTTTCGTGCAAAGCCTCCTCAACTATCTTACTCGAAAACATTTAACATTTTGTGCACTAAGTACGGTATCTCGACGTATGTCCTGCAGTATGTCAGCGAGTTTAAGGACCTTGGAGTTATCTTTGATACAAAATTTTCTTTTAATAACCATAGAAATTATATTACTTCAAAATCTTTTTCGAAGTTGGAACGCCACTAAGTTCTCTGATCCCTATACCATTAAGTTACTCTATACATCTTTTGTTAGATCTCTTTAGGATATGCTGTTTTTCTTTGGAGACAATAGAATCGAAAGTGTGCAAAAAATATTTCTTAAATATGCCCTTCGGTCTCTGAATTTTATTGATCCCATGTCATCAAATTCTGCTCGTCTCATGCTTATAAGCCTTAAGCCCTCTGTCTTTTACTCATAATATTATTACTGGAGTAATTGATTGTCCCTACTTGTTGGAAAGGATTTGATTTAATGTTCCCAGCAATCTCTTAGGAGCTTCTACCCTTTTTATGGGGAAAACTTTAAAACTAAGTATACCAGTAATGCTCCCATTACTCCTGCTTTACGGGAATTAAATTCCGTTCATAATGTTGTTGTTCTCGACTATTCGCTTTCAAGAGTAGCATTTTTAAATCTCTTGAATTCTATATCATAGTTGTTTTTAAATACAAGTAATATATCAGCGTACTAAACATATGTCCAGCTTGTGAAAGCACGTCGCACGACACTTACCACCTTTTAACGTGCCCCATCAAACCCACTTATCTAACACCACTTTCCCTCTTGATCCAACCTGTCGAAACCGCAAGTTTCCTGGGCCTACCGGTAGTTGAGCCAGACGGAGATGACCGGTGATCTACATAACACTGACAGGGATGAGAGTGCTGCTACAACAACTACAACAACAACAAGCAACCCGAAGCCATTCAAGAACAGCATCCATTGATAACAACCGTTTGGTGCGGCCTATGGACTGGAGGAATGATTGGCCCATATATCTTCAAAAACGAGGCTGGCGCCAATGTAACAGTGAATGGTGAACGCCATCGCGTCATGATAAACGACGATATTTATGCTAGAAATTGAAGCCCGTGATCTCCACAACATTTGGTTCCGACGAAACGGCGGTAGAAGCCATACAGCCCGTGAAACAATGGATTTACTGTTTATCTCTCGTCTCGGATCAGTGGATTGGCCACCAAGCTCGTGTAATATCACACCTTTGGCCTTTTTTTTTTGTGTGGGTATTTAAAGCCTAAATGCTCTGTGGAAAAACCAGTTTCGATTGAGGCATTGGAAGCCAACATTACTAAAGTTATTGATGAGATACCGACTGAAGTCCTCCAGCGAGTTATTGAAAGTTGTTGTTTATGTCTTTAATGATTCTACACAAAAATAATAAAGATTGCCCAATAAATTTGAATTTTCGTTGTTTTATTAAATTCAAAATCCGATACCATTAAATTGATCTCCCTTTACATCACATAATAGAATATGACGTAACAAGGAAAAGCCGTAATTATCGCTTCCTACCCAAGAAAGAAAAGTTTAATGATCCCTTTTGTTCCAGGTTAAACCTAGAAACACCAAAAGAGTAACAGAATCACTTAGCATAGCCTGAAAATGGCTGTATCTCCCGATCATGAAGATTTAAATATAATAAGTGATATCATAAAAAACATTTTAACTAATAACAATCAACAAGTAATAATAAAGAAGAAATTTAACACATATTTCAAAGTCATTTAAATGAAATAAAACTAAGCGAAGCTCTCAAACTAGAATTAGAAAAAATGTTTAAAAGAAAATTAAAATATATTTATTAAGACTCTGCGGCCGCGAATGGGTTGATGCGTGACTACCATTCGGAATTTAGAGAAAACGTAGGTTCGAATCTCGGGGAAAGACCAAAATGAAGGTTTTTCTTTCTATTAGCGATCGCCCCTCGCCTGGCAATGGCAAACCTACAAGAGTATGTCTGCCATAAAAAGCTCCTCATAAAATATATCTGCCGTTCGAAATCGGCTCGAAACAGTAGGTCCGTCCATTTGTGGAACAACGTGAAGACGCACGCGAAAAAAAGGAGGAGGAGCTCGGCCAAACACCCAAAAGGGACGTAGGCGCCAATTATATATACTACTGTGGGCAAAAAGTAAGGTGAATATTGTTGTAAAATGTAAAATCTTTATTTATTCTTGTAAATCAATTTCACCCCTTCAAAATAATCTCCTCTCGATGAAATACACTTATGCCAACGATTTTTTCAATCCCCGAAACATGCCAAATAGTCCATTTCCGGTATAGCCATCAGCACCTTCTTCGATTCAGCTTTTATCTCCTCAATCGACTCGAAACGCATTCCCCGGAGTGGTCTCTTGAGTTTCGGGAATAGCAAGAAGTCACACAGAGCCAAATGAGGCGAATAAGGTGGTTGCGGAACTATATGCGTGGAATTTTTGGCGGAATGGTCACGAAGAACGAGTGCAGTGTGAGACGGTGCATTATTGTGATGCAAAAACCAAGAGTTGTTGGCCCATAATTCTGGTCTTTTTAGACGAATTGCTTCACGTAAACGACGCATAACGCTCAAATAATATTCCTTATTAACAGTTTGGCCAGGTGGAAGGAATTCATAGTGCACCGCACCACGAAAATCGAAAAAAAACTGTCATCATGACCTTTATTTTTGAACGACTTTGACGTGCTCTTTTCGGTCTGGCCTCGCCTTTAGCACGATATTCGCTTGATTGGTCCGTTGTTTCAGGGTCGTAAGCATAAATCCAAGTCTCATCTCCCGTTATGATGCATTTGAGCTTGTCTTGATAGTCTGAAAGCATTGTTTCACACACATCAACGCGACGACTTTTTTCCAAGAAATTGAGAGTTTTCGATACCAAACGAGATTTGACTTTTCGTAGGCCCAAATGGTCTTTCAAAATGGTTTTCACAGATCCTTCTGATATTCCGATCATAACAGTAAGGTCTTTAACAGCCAACCGACGATTTTTGAGCACTAACTCGTTCACTTTATTGACGTGTTGGTCATCTGTTGACGTCGAGGTCGTCCGGAGCGCTCCAAGTCATCAACACGTTCCCGACCCTCTTTGAAGTCTTTGTACCACTTATAAACATTTTTCTGCGACATGGTCGCATCACCAAATGCCTTCTGCAACATGCTAAACGTTTCCGCAGCCGAAATTTCATTCCGCAAACAAAATTTGATGGCACTTCTCTGCTCAATAAAATCAGACATCGAAAAATGCACTCTTGGTCGTTTGGTAAACACAAGCGTAAATATATTACTGATAATGACATTCACATGAAAGTTGGCCCAGATGTTGCCAACTCATGAAAAACATAACTAGAGCGAAATTTTAATGCCGCGAAAGTTTGACAAATAAACACACCTTACTTTTTGCTCACAGTAGTATATACATATATATCTAATTGTTAAAATAATTCGTATCTTTGGCTAAGAAAGGACGGAAACTTATTCCCATACCAATACTATCGCATATTTGTGGATCTCCAAGAGCGGCAAATCACAATGCAACACAATGCAACTGGTTATAGTTACGTCGAAAAACCAAAATTCAATTGGTCTCTACGGTTTTGGTTATGACTACTGAATTATGATCGATTACAGTGTTGCTCATATGTTGGTTCGATCAGGACATTTATGGCGTTATAGTTATGGTACCTCTACTTTGGGCTGAAAACAGTTTGTGGTAATAACATTGAAGTATAAAAAATATATATTTAAAAATTTTGTACATGAAAGTATGTACAAAACTACGAGTCGTAATTACTCAATAAGCCGTGTAGTCTTCATCGTTGTCGAGTATAGCCTGTCATCTTCTTCTTGCTTTTAACCAGCTTTTGTGCGTAGCTCGTCGACAAACAGGACTAGATTTTGCGAACTTGACATACGATTTCCTTTAAATCATGGACTGGCCATCCGGCAAGATGCGTTTTCATAGTTCCCACACATTTTCAATGGGGTTGGCGTCTGAGGACTGGGAAGGCCAGTCCAATACTGTGACGCCATTTTCTTGTTTTGTTGATTCTCAATGTATTTTTCCGAGAGCAGTGGTTTTGATGATGTAGGACGGTAGGATATGTTCACCTCCTTCAGTTGACGTTCGAAGGTGTTGATACTCACATCTATTCCCTTTTTAGCAAGAACTGATCGCGCATGGCGTAGCACAAAGAAGGGTCCCGATTAAAAAGTTGGACAATCACTTTATCCTGCTTTTTTGTCGTCACTCGCTTCAGCCGCTCTCGGAAAAGTCATCAACATTTTTATACACCTTATACCGCTGATTCCACATCATAATAAACTTTTTTTTATTCTGAATTTCTTTTGCAGCTGCGGCGTAAGATAATTTCGGCCTTTCGAATGCGTGCATAAAAATACCGCCTCAAAACGCTTCGCGTACTTCTCACTCATTTTTGTGTGGCTGCGCTTATGGGAAAATTTCAAACGATACTAACCTGATTTAGCACTGGCGTCGTACTCCTTGAGTGGGACTATAATGCAGCAAAAAGCAGAACAAAATAATTCTTTAAGTTACCAGAAAAAAACCGGTTCTTTTCTTCTGACACCGACTGTACATAAAATGTATTCATACATATATGTACACAAGACTAATTAAAAGAATAAGCCAGAAAGGATACACGAGGCTTTGGAAAATTCCAACAACTCGCTTCAATTTAAATTATTACATTTCAATTGAATTCATTTTAAGACAAATAATTATAAATATTTCAGGCATTTTTCCATGAAGCAAAAACTAACTATTTTCGAAGCGTTTTTCTGGCATTCCACCATTTTGCCTATAAGATGTTTATCATCCCATGGTGTGTGAATGCAATAAATATCAAGAGAGGCTCTACCCTATCCCAGTTCCCTGAGGCCAGACCTACCCTTTACCGATCCCGGAAAACACGGACGGACCGGTGCTCGCCCGGAGCAACGGAAGCTATTACTCTTTCATCCAATTACTGATATACACCGGAGCTAACACATCGGCAGAGCGAACTCACATCACCCTTTTAAGGTCGCAGGTGTAAAGCCATAGCGAACTATCCAGGGACTCCCAGTGCGCCCCGCTGCATACCGGCCATGGTTTTTTCAAAAACAGGTGCACCGAACATGGTGAGCAGACACTGACCAACACACCACCCAATGTGGGAATAAACATATGCGTTATTTTGTCACCGAACTTTCTAGCTAACTCTTACAATGTCGCGGGGTCCGCGGGGTCGTCGTACCCGTCACCTCCTTAAGGAAGATACCTTTGCGGGTTTAAAAAAGTGAAAAAATCTAAGAAAGACGTTTTTCAAGGAATTTTTTCAGACCAGTCCTTCTATGATTAATACCAGTATTAAAGGAATTAAACTGTTTGGGTCGATTTCTTTACAGAAACTACATCGCTTATTTCGAATAAAGTATAAACACCATCCCTCAAACGTTTTGGAATTTCGTAAAGTCGGAAAAACGTGCTCATTTATTCCCTCATCTATCTTTTTCAATAACAAATTTGCAAGCACTTCCAGGGCTGCTGCTTATCTGTTCGCAAATTTTTTCAAATCCAATTTTGTGTGTGTTATTTGTGTGTGTTGCTAAGGTAACTCCTATTTAGAAATGTGGAAACAAGAGTGACGTTCGCAATTACAGGCTTATATCGAAACTCTCTAATATTTCTAAGCTATTCGAATATTCGCGATTTATTTTTCCATTAAGAGTTTAATTTACTCTAACCAACATGGTTTTGTCACGAGGCGCTCTGTATCTACACTGTCGACTGTATCTACACTGAATTCTCCAAAGCATTCGAAAAAGTCTCTCATAAAGTACTGGTTAATAAACTAGCTTTCCTTGGCTTTGCCGGCGTGTCATCTCAACCCCCTCCATGCAATGTCCGGCGTCCCTCAAGGCAGTATTCTAGGTCCGTTCCTTTCCATATTATTCGTTAATGACATTACTTCCTGCTTTTCATATGCTTAGTTTCTGTTATACGCTGATGACTTGAAAATTTACTTGTTAATAATATGATATGTCGAATCTGCAAGCTGAAATTGACAGGCTATATTCGTGGTGTTCTAGATCTCATCTTTGCCACTTATTCAAAATCGCGTTTTATTATCGAAAGCTCCTATAGTATTGCTCACCATGTCCTGAAGACTCGTTGATGAAATAAAAGACCTTAGTGTTATTTTTGATACGAAATTTACATTCATTAATCACATTAACTTTATCATTTGAAAATCGTACGCGATGCTTGGTTTCATTCGGCGGAATAGCTCGGAGTTCTCGGAACCATACACATTAAAATTGCTTTACACTTCTTTAATACATTCTCACCTTGAGTATGCCACAATTATTTTCTGACCGTATCGTTAATTCTCAATCAATAGGATTAAGAAATACCAAAAGGTTTTTGTTAAGTATGATTTTCGGTCGTTACGATTTATTGAACCGCTTCCATCATATAATGCTCGTTTACTTCTTTTAAATCTCAAACCTCTACAAAGTAGAAGATCTGTTCTCTTCTTAACTTTTGTATTTATATGGCAGTAGAAAGGGCTCTTAATGAATTCAACCGGATTTCATCTGTATATATAAAAATAAATAAATAACTAATTTAAAGTTTATGTTAGTTGTCACGGTGACATTTAAAAAGAAAAAAAAATATTTTTTCTGTTTTTTATTTGCTCCATCCAGTTGTGAAATACAGGGTGTTAACAACGGAAGTCAGCAAAGAGAAAATTTTGTACATTTTACAGTTTTCTTTGATAAAGGCGAAAATGCGAGCCAGGACGCTGAAATGTCGAAGTTGGCCGGCATGTCAGTAAGTAGTCATAGCATCGCCTAGTAGCTAAAGATCGACCATAAAACCGTTTTGAACCATTTGCGTAAAAATTTTACGCGAAAATAATGGATTTATTTTTCCTCAAACTAATATATATTTATATACTTATAAATATATTATGCATTAGCTTGGATTAACTGCGGGAAATCCTAAACCGATATGTTTGAAAAACGCTATTCTTTATCTAGATTTCTATAAGGTACGATCTTTTAAAAGTGCATTACTTTAATGGGTTAGCACAGACACGCGTATGTAAATATGCGAATGGTGCATATTAAAGAGATAAGGATTTTTTTTAATGTTTACGTTGAATAACTAACAAAAAGGACAACAAATAATATTACTTATTCCACAAGAAAATAAAATTTGGCTGGTGATCAATCCCCAAATAGTTACCAAATGATTAGTTGCGCGAAATATTGTATTTATGTATCATTCTTAATTATCTTAAATATTAATTACCACTGCTTTTTTAATTCGAAGAAACGCAAAAACTATTATTATTTTCGGCAAAATCTTATGCAAAATAAAAAAATATTAATAATAGAGGCAAAAACTTCAGTTTAAAATTATGTAGTATTGCATTACCATAAAATGCAGTCTATTAAAAATTGCGTAAAGTGGTATACCAATTTTAAGTTACTTAATGGAGATTATGTATATAAGTAATGACTTTGCTCTGTTCGTTTACGATTGGTATGAATGCTTCACAACAGATCGTGAGTCCATCGGGGATCTCAAACATAGTGGCAGGGCGTGGCTGATGAAAAAGCTAATAGAGACATCAATAAAGTGAAGGAAAAGTGAAATAAATAAGCGCAAGTTAATCATTAAAGAGCTGGCAGAGGACTTGAACATAGCTTTTGGATCCGTTCAGGACATTGGACATTGCAGTTACTTATTTGCGTTTGCAACGTATTGTTGCAAGTTGGTCCCAAAGGACGTAAATCTCATGCAAGAAAGGGACCGCGTTGATGTCGCTAAAAACTTAACTTCCAAGACTGAATCCGACCCAACATTCATCGAACGCATCATTACTGGAGACGAGACGTGCATTAATGAGTACCACTCGCCCTCCAGACATCAGGCCAGTTTCGAATGATCGAATACTAAAAAAAACAACGTAATTTTCAGTACAAAAAAGCAATGCTCACTTTTTATAAACTACATTGGTATTTTAAACCACGAATTTTTGCAAGAACAAGTGCCAGGCCTGGTCAACTTTTTCGCTGTAAAAAAACTGTCAACGAATTATTTGAATAAAATTCGAAGGTTCTGATCTCAATTCTGATCATTCGCCAATATTTTTAACTATCAGTGAAACAATAATCGAGAAAGAAAGTAATCCGACGCTCCATAATAAAAATATTGACTGGAAATCCAAAAATTCTTGAAAATATTCAACAAAATGATTTCTTAGTAACCGCCAAGGATCAATTAGAAGAAGAAGTTCAAAGTTTTGTCCAAGAAATTCAGAAAGTCGCCTGGATGAGTACACCCAATTTCAAAAGGAAAACAACTGGAGCTAACTCCAAGGAAATTAAGCAGTTAATTACAAACTAAAGAAAATTATACCGAAAATGGCAACAAACTCGTTCTCCCAGTGACAAAACCAAACTAAACAAAGCATCACAAGAATTGAATAGTGAAATAAATTTTATTAAAAATTAATCAATAAATAAGTACATTTCAAACTTAAGACCTGATAAAAGAGGTGGAAGTGTACTAAATATCTGAAAAAACCAAACTGTCATGTTCCTCCAGTCAAAAAAGATAACAATACATGGGCAAAAAGTGACAAGGACAACGAAAATCAGTGCGACAATTTGCATACTTTTACTGTTAACGAAACCACCCTTATTTCATTAATTACCAAAAGAGAAATAAAACAACTAAAAGATAAAAAGCGACCGGATTCGATTTAATTACAGCTGAGGTGTTAAAAAAAGTTATCCTACATAAGTTTATAGTTAAATTATTAAAGTTATTTAATCAATCAATTCATCTCCATTATGTTCCAACCCTGTTCATAGCTGAAATAGAAAACTCTTTTAAACAGAATAACGTGTGTTCAGCAGTATTCTTGGACGTCGCACAAGATTTCGACAAGGTTTGGCATGACGGTTTGAATGACAAACTAAATACCTGCCTTCCAAATAATTTTTGCGTCCCCCTAAAGTCGTGTCTGAGCGAACGCTACTTCCGCGTTAAACCAGGAAACGAATACTCAAACCTTGAAGAATGAAATGCTGGTTTGCCACAAGGAAGCATTCTTGGTCCACTGTTATACCTTCTATATACAAGAAGCTTGCCGATACTCCCGAATAGCTTGGTCGCCACTTTTGCCGACGACACTGCCATCCTAGCAATTGAAAAAAGTGCTGAAGGAGCTGCAGCCAAACTTCATATTGCAACAAATGCCATTGAAGAATGGACGAAGACTTGGTGCATAAAATTGAACAATACGAAGTATGTTCATGTAAACTCACTGCAAAATACCTCGGCATACCGCTCGATGCTCAGCTTCGATAGATGGAGTACTTTAAACTTAAGCGGCATGGAATCCATCTGAAAATAATAAAAATGAAATGACTAATTAAACGAAGATCAAAGCTATCCGTATATAACAAAATATCTATGTCAAATTATAAAGCATGTGTGGTGCTGTGGTGCGCAATTATGAGGTTGCCTCAGTCAAAGTAATTTAAATATACTTCAACGACTCCAGAATAAAATCCTTCGAGATATTCTCAGTTCACCTCGGTTTGTTCACAATAAGTATATTCATCGTGACCACTTCCTCAGGCTTCAAAGGCACGTTAATGAGGAAGCTAGCAAACTCCTAAACTCCTCAGGCCTAACCCGACGACTCCATCGAATCAAGCCACATAACCTGGCATTGATGGCTGTTAACTTCAGGAAGAAATGTCTTCACAAAATTCTTTTTATGGTACCACAATTGTACAGCTCGTTAGTTTATGTGTAACTAGTTTCAGTGTCAACCAACATTGTTATGTATTGGGTTGGCAACTAAGTAATTGCGGATTTCACTCATAGATGGCTTCAGTTCAATTTTTAGGTTTGCAGACTTAGTACAAATGTAAACACACATTTTGTTATTTGATAGTTGGCAATTCAGCTGTCAACAAGTAAAAAAAGTTTTTTCATCGGTTACGTAGTTTTCGTGTGGCGTTCGCTGAAAAAGAAGTTGGCCGGCATGTCAGTAAGTAGTCATAGCATCGCCTAGTAGCTAAAGATCGACCATAAAACCGTTTTGAACCATTTGCGTAAAAATTTTACGCGAAAATAATGGATTTATTTTTCCTCAAACTAATATATATTTATATACTTATAAATATATTATGCATTAGCTTGGATTAACTGCGGGAAATCCTAAACCGATATGTTTGAAAAACGCTATTCTTTATCTAGATTTCTATAAGGTACGATCTTTTAAAAGTGCATTACTTTAATGGGTTAGCACAGACACGCGTATGTAAATATGCGAATGGTGCATATTAAAGAGATAAGGATTTTTTTTAATGTTTACGTTGAATAACTAACAAAAAGGACAACAAATAATATTACTTATTCCACAAGAAAATAAAATTTGGCTGGTGATCAATCCCCAAATAGTTACCAAATGATTAGTTGCGCGAAATATTGTATTTATGTATCATTCTTAATTATCTTAAATATTAATTACCACTGCTTTTTTAATTCGAAGAAACGCAAAAACTATTATTATTTTCGGCAAAATCTTATGCAAAATAAAAAAATATTAATAATAGAGGCAAAAACTTCAGTTTAAAATTATGTAGTATTGCATTACCATAAAATGCAGTCTATTAAAAATTGCGTAAAGTGGTATACCAATTTTAAGTTACTTAATGGAGATTATGTATATAAGTAATGACTTTGCTCTGTTCGTTTACGATTGGTATGAATGCTTCACAACAGATCGTGAGTCCATCGGGGATCTCAAACATAGTGGCAGGGCGTGGCTGATGAAAAAGCTAATAGAGACATCAATAAAGTGAAGGAAAAGTGAAATAAATAAGCGCAAGTTAATCATTAAAGAGCTGGCAGAGGACTTGAACATAGCTTTTGGATCCGTTCAGGACATTGGACATTGCAGTTACTTATTTGCGTTTGCAACGTATTGTTGCAAGTTGGTCCCAAAGGACGTAAATCTCATGCAAGAAAGGGACCGCGTTGATGTCGCTAAAAACTTAACTTCCAAGACTGAATCCGACCCAACATTCATCGAACGCATCATTACTGGAGACGAGACGTGCATTAATGAGTACCACTCGCCCTCCAGACATCAGGCCAGTTTCGAATGATCGAATACTAAAAAAAACAACGTAATTTTCAGTACAAAAAAGCAATGCTCACTTTTTATAAACTACATTGGTATTTTAAACCACGAATTTTTGCAAGAACAAGTGCCAGGCCTGGTCAACTTTTTCGCTGTAAAAAAACTGTCAACGAATTATTTGAATAAAATTCGAAGGTTCTGATCTCAATTCTGATCATTCGCCAATATTTTTAACTATCAGTGAAACAATAATCGAGAAAGAAAGTAATCCGACGCTCCATAATAAAAATATTGACTGGAAATCCAAAAATTCTTGAAAATATTCAACAAAATGATTTCTTAGTAACCGCCAAGGATCAATTAGAAGAAGAAGTTCAAAGTTTTGTCCAAGAAATTCAGAAAGTCGCCTGGATGAGTACACCCAATTTCAAAAGGAAAACAACTGGAGCTAACTCCAAGGAAATTAAGCAGTTAATTACAAACTAAAGAAAATTATACCGAAAATGGCAACAAACTCGTTCTCCCAGTGACAAAACCAAACTAAACAAAGCATCACAAGAATTGAATAGTGAAATAAATTTTATTAAAAATTAATCAATAAATAAGTACATTTCAAACTTAAGACCTGATAAAAGAGGTGGAAGTGTACTAAATATCTGAAAAAACCAAACTGTCATGTTCCTCCAGTCAAAAAAGATAACAATACATGGGCAAAAAGTGACAAGGACAACGAAAATCAGTGCGACAATTTGCATACTTTTACTGTTAACGAAACCACCCTTATTTCATTAATTACCAAAAGAGAAATAAAACAACTAAAAGATAAAAAGCGACCGGATTCGATTTAATTACAGCTGAGGTGTTAAAAAAAGTTATCCTACATAAGTTTATAGTTAAATTATTAAAGTTATTTAATCAATCAATTCATCTCCATTATGTTCCAACCCTGTTCATAGCTGAAATAGAAAACTCTTTTAAACAGAATAACGTGTGTTCAGCAGTATTCTTGGACGTCGCACAAGATTTCGACAAGGTTTGGCATGACGGTTTGAATGACAAACTAAATACCTGCCTTCCAAATAATTTTTGCGTCCCCCTAAAGTCGTGTCTGAGCGAACGCTACTTCCGCGTTAAACCAGGAAACGAATACTCAAACCTTGAAGAATGAAATGCAGGAAGCATTCTTGGTCCACTGTTATACCTTCTATATACAAGAAGCTTGCCGATACTCCCGAATAGCTTGGTCGCCACTTTTGCCGACGACACTGCCATCCTAGCAATTGAAAAAAGTGCTGAAGGAGCTGCAGCCAAACTTCATATTGCAACAAATGCCATTGAAGAATGGACGAAGACTTGGTGCATAAAATTGAACAATACGAAGTATGTTCATGTAAACTCACTGCAAAATACCTCGGCATACCGCTCGATGCTCAGCTTCGATAGATGGAGTACTTTAAACTTAAGCGGCATGGAATCCATCTGAAAATAATAAAAATGAAATGACTAATTAAACGAAGATCAAAGCTATCCGTATATAACAAAATATCTATGTCAAATTATAAAGCATGTGTGGTGCTGTGGTGCGCAATTATGAGGTTGCCTCAGTCAAAGTAATTTAAATATACTTCAACGACTCCAGAATAAAATCCTTCGAGATATTCTCAGTTCACCTCGGTTTGTTCACAATAAGTATATTCATCGTGACCACTTCCTCAGGCTTCAAAGGCACGTTAATGAGGAAGCTAGCAAACTCCTAAACTCCTCAGGCCTAACCCGACGACTCCATCGAATCAAGCCACATAACCTGGCATTGATGGCTGTTAACTTCAGGAAGAAATGTCTTCACAAAATTCTTTTTATGGTACCACAATTGTACAGCTCGTTAGTTTATGTGTAACTAGTTTCAGTGTCAACCAACATTGTTATGTATTGGGTTGGCAACTAAGTAATTGCGGATTTCACTCATAGATGGCTTCAGTTCAATTTTTAGGTTTGCAGACTTAGTACAAATGTAAACACACATTTTGTTATTTGATAGTTGGCAATTCAGCTGTCAACAAGTAAAAAAAGTTTTTTCATCGGTTACGTAGTTTTCGTGTGGCGTTCGCTGAAAAATAGAAAATCAAAAACACCATTTTCGCCATATTTTCCCCTTTTATTTCCGCAAAGGGAAAACCGCATCGCAGGCTCATAGAAAGTTATGTGCTGTTTATGGTGACGAAGCTTTAAAAAAAGGGATTGTCAAAACTGGTTTAGCAAATTTCGTTCTGGTGATTTTTCACTCAAAGTTGAAAAACGCTCTGGTCGTCCAGTTGAAGTTTATGACGCCCTAATCAAAGCAATAACCGAATCGGATACTCACAGTACAACACGGGAAATTACAGAAAAGCTTCATATATCACAAACATGCACTGAAAATCACTTAGAACAACTTGGCTGTCTTCAAAAACTCGATACATGAGTTCCTCACGAACTGTAAGAAACGCATTTAACGCAACGCATTAACAGCTGCGATTTGGTAAAGAAACGTTATGAAAATTACCCATTTTTAAAACGACTGATAACTGGCGATAAAAAACGTGTTGTTTACAACAATACCAAGCGGAAAAGATCGTGGAGCAGGCCAGGTGAACCAACTCAAATAACATCAAAAGCTGATATTCATAAAAAGAAGGTTTTGTTATCAGTCTAGTGGGATTATAAAGGAATTGTCTACATTGAACTCATGCCACCCAACGGAACGATCAATTCTGATGTCTACATTGAACAACTAACGAAATTAAGCAATGTAGTTGAAGAAAAGTGGTCCCAATTGACAAATCAAATAGGTATTGTATTCCATCATGACAATGCAAGGCCACACATATCTTTGGCCACTCGGCAAAAATTATTGGAGCTTGGTTGGGATGTTTTGTCACATCCACCATATAGCTGCAAGGTCAGCATTTGACTACTTTTTGTTTCGATCTTTACAAAACTCCTTGAATGGTAAAAATTTCAATATTGATGATGATGTCAAAGCTTACTTGATTCAGGTTTTTGCTAATAAAAACCAGAAGTTTTATGAACGTGGGGTTATGATGCTGCCTGAAAGATGGCAAAAAGTCATTGATCAAAATGGGCAATACATTACAGAATAAAGTTAATTAGTTCCATGAAAAAATTGTTTTTGATTTTCTAAAAAAAATCCGAAATTACTTAGTTGCTAACCCCATATTTTACATTGTATCTTTGTCTGTATTAAACAAAAAAACAAAAAAAAACTTTAGAAAGAAATAAGAAATTTAGATATGGAATAGGTAAGAAATATACTTTGAGTTCTAGAGATTGTGCTGGAGAACACACTACGGCCAGCTTTTCTGGAATTTTTCCTTTTTTATACTTCTCTTATTTCACTTTCAATTTCCAATGTCAATTGTTCCTGAAACGTTCAGGTTTTTACTTTTTTTTTTGTTTGAAATATGTAAAAAATATGGAAACAAAACTCAGCAATTTGTTTGAATTTTGTAGTCGGGGATCAAAAGCATTTAGAGCAGTGAAAACGAAAGGTTTCAAAATACCCAAAAACACAGTAATTCTTAAAGACAACGCTTTAGCAAAGAACCTTTAAAGTAGTTTCCTCTTGTATGCAATTGGGTGTACCGGCAACGTGAATGGCGAATGGACTCAAATTCAAACGGCTGCGACGTAGCATCTTGGGTCGAGGAAGGCTGAAAAGAATGAAGACTAGTTTGATGCCGAATGCAAGCAACCAATTTCGGCTAAAAATGTTAGGTTTACTAGAGGTTATTTAGAAGCCTACTATTCCACCAAAGTCTGTTGTAAAAAGAAGAGAGATTCGCTTAAGGACGAAATAAAACGATTAGATCGAGCACAGCAATAAAAACAACAGAGTATTCTACAAGAAACTAAAATAGCAAACACAGGGCTTCCAACTCAGGGTACATTTTTGTAGAAATAAAATAGGTGGGGTAATTACGGAGAGAATCATATAATGGAGCTTTGGCAAAAACATCTGCATGACCTGTTTACCCCTAATAGAGGAATATGCAATGAAATAATGAACTAATAAATATTACCAACTGTAAGACAAACAACAAAGCACCAGGCGAAGATGGCATTACCGCCGAAGTGTTCAAAGCTCTGAATGAGGATGGATTCACAGACTATGGAGAGTAGCAAATGTTCCTAATGCATGGCTGGTAGGATTGATAATATATCAATCTACAAAAAAGGGTACAAGATGTTATGTGACACATCACACTACTTAGTATCTGCTACAAATTATTCTCGAGTTTGCTGGCGAATCACCTCTGATATGCGGCGGAGAATATACTGAGATTAGTTTCAGTGTGGTTTTCGCCCCGGCCGCTCATCAACATACAAGGTGTTCCATCTAATGCAAAACCTTGAAAGGTGTTACGAGTACAACAAGTATACACATATGCTCTTCATCGATTTTAAACAGGCGTCAAGCATTCACGAAGCTTGGAATCGAAGGAACATTGATGAACTTTTCTCTAACATCCTAAATAAAGGCAAGGGCTATCGGGCTCCATATCAACGCCGATAAGACTACATACATGAAAATGTCACGCGATGTTGAAAGGGGGAAGGCTGAAAATATTATATAACTATTGGACAGTTCGACTTGTTGCAGCAAACAGAGTTTTCTACGCCAACCTGAAACTTCTAAAATCCAGACTATCCTCGCTCAGCTTAATACAATATTATATTTACATAACAGTAATAAGACCAGTTTTGACGAATGGCTGTGAATCATGGGTAATGCCAGTCAAGGATAAACAAAATCTCTGAACTTTCGAAATTGAATCCAAATAATGAAAATGTCATTAGTTGCATGACATATTAGGGGGTTTTGCCACTGTTTTATTACCGTTTGATCGATCTGATCGTTGACCGTCAGGAATTCATTGGATAAAATTTCAGCCTTAACTAAATAATAATTTTCATCATCGATTTTTACAAGTTGAGATCATTATGCCTCCCCATGCTACCCTGATCAAGGTCTCATCCCTCAATATATGTACCTGCCGTAACCTCCTCAACAGAGACCGCTCTGCCTCAGTTTTGTTTTGGCGTTGGGTCAAGAAAGGTAGGAGTGTGTTAAATATCGAGATCGAAAAATGTTCAGCAACAAAAAGAAAGCATGCATGCACCATTTGAATACGAGTAAAAGCGTGAGATGCACCATATTCAATCATTTATTTTGTGAAAATAATATCGATGGTCAAATGGTTCTTTAAGTTCGCAATTCGTTTTACATGGTTTTAAAAAATGTACCTTAAGTGCATTGATGCTTGATAAGGAATATAAAGTAAATTTGTGCTAGATAAAATGTCCTAGAAATATACCATGTTAGCATATTATTCAAAATCAAGAGTGGGATTGAATAGGGAATATGGTCTACCTTAAATCAAAAAGTAAAAATTGTTTTTGAATAGAATAGAGCTAGATCTGTGCCAATTTGGTATTGTAGGTTCCAGGCAATTAAATCATATTCCAGTATCGGTAGCGTATGATCTTAAATTTTACATACATTAAAACGTTTGAGTGTAGTAGAAGGTGTTACAAAAGAAGTGGTGAAGAATTAATTAGATGTTATACTTTTTGCAAATGGCGACGTACTTTAATCATATTTGACACCTAGGAACTAGACTGCTGCCGTATACAAACAAACAAGCAGCTCTATACTCCTCAAGAGCGTGGAATAATTGTGCAAATTTGTTTGTCCAATCATCGGTGGGTGGTGTCGGTGCAACGTGAATATCGGCATTGATTTCCTAATCATGTCGCACCAACTGGGCAAACTTTACGGTGTTGAGCTGCTCGACTCGAACAGATTGGAACCACATGAGACCTTGCAAGACGCGGCCACCACCGTGAGTGTACATGTCACTGAGAAAATAAACCAGACGACGGTCACGCAATTGGATCTCACCAAATGGACCCTACAGCGAATTTTAGTAAAAGTCATATACATGTTGCCATACTAAGTGCAACATGCGGAATTTGGTGAATATGTGGTTTCAACAAGACGGTGCAAGCGCGCCCACAGCACAGGTCACAATGGATATTGTAAAAGAAGCGTTTCTTGCGCGCGTAGCATCCCGTTTTGGCGATTTAGCATGGTCAACAATATTCCTCGATATAACCAATCCAGACTTCTTCCTTTGGGGTTGGTATTATTTTGCATATTATTTAGCCACAATGTATAGTCGAGATGTCGCTGTGCGTTCATGTGCGCGAAGGTTCCGTGCAATAAGTTCGGCAAACCGCCCACGGCGGGACCCAGCCGTACATCGAGAACAAATGAAAATATTGAGCTCCTTGCTACAAGTTTGTCGGATAATCCGGGTTTGTCCGTCCACAAGAGAGCGGTTGCTTTATTTATCAGTAATATTTTTTTAAATTTCTTTCTTTAAATTTTTAACGCTGCCACCGATCACCTTGCATACATATATGTACATATATATTAGTATGTAAACATGTCTGGGGATAGTCGCAACAAATATCATAGTTTTTGCTTTAGGTGCTGTGTGTCAAGTGCGCGCAGAAGCAATCATTAATAAGATTCAACAAAAACCGTCATTAGGTTGTAAAAAGGTTACGTCTTCGAAATTGTATACCATTGAAAATTTCGAAGCTATCCTTTTGTATTCTCTCATACTAGATACTTCTTTTATTAACATCCCATACATCTGTATGTAAGGAATTTTCCAATTAATAAAAAGCGCTCAAAATAAGTATGCAGCTAGAAATTTACTTTAAAACAAAAGTGTTTTTTTTATTATCGAAGAGGGAATCTTCATATATACCGTCACAAAGACGACATGCACGATTCATACTGCTTGCTAAAAAACACCTCATTCGGAACCAGAAAAGAACGGTGTCGTGTGATAGGTTGTATCAACAAAACTACGGTTGATGCTTAACTCAGGATCCAGTTTATAAATCCACCGTCCTTTATTGGGGGTGTTCTATCGATATTGCCACCATGTTAGTGAGACAAGTCTTTCTCATGTTCTCTCACCGCTCTTTTATCTATTTCGGCATCATCGGCACATCTGCCGAATACTTGCTCCATTTCGCTCGCGAGTACGAGGTGTATTCAGAAAGTATCGCGAATTTTGAATTTTCGCAGGTTACGTATATTCGAATTTCGATTTTTTTGTGGCGATATGTTGGTATTAATGTCTCTCACTCATGACGACGAGTTCGGCCATTTTTATTGTTCAGTTAATTGTTGACAGCTGCTTTGCTTGCACGTGTTTCGGCTCGTCTTCGATTTTTACCTATTCAAAAAGATGGATCAAAGAACCTGTATCAAATTTTGTGTGAAAAACGAAATTAAGTGTGCGGATGCTTCCGAATGTTGACTGTGTCATACGGAGAAGCTACTTTGGACCAAAGCAACGTTTATCGGTGGTACAAAATGTTCTCAGAAGGTCGAGAAAATGTGAACGACGAAAAACATGCCGGACGCCCGAGCACTTCAACACCAGACGAAAAAATTGATGAAGTGAAGAAAATGGTATTGGCCAATCGTCAAATCACCGTGAGAGAAATTGCTGAGGACCTAGACACATCGATTGGCTCGTGCCATTGGATTTTTTCAATGATTTGGGCATGAGACGGGGAGCCGCGAAATTCGTACCAAAACTGCTCAATTTTGACTAAGCGCAGCATCGCATGAACATTGCTAATGAGATGTTGGACTCTGTCCGCGACGACGCAAATTTGCTCCTGAGCGTCGTAACTGGTGACCAATCGTGGGTTTATGGTTTTGTCGTGGAAACCAAAGCTCAATCACCTCAATGGAAGCTGCCGCACGAACCAAGACCGAAAAAAGCGTGCCCAGTTCGGTCGAATGTAGAAGTTTTGTTTGCAGTTTTCTTCGATTGCAGGGGCGTTGTGCATCATGAGTTTTTGCCACAGAGTATCCCGCTCCACTTTTTGGACACACACTAATGATACCACAGCCACCGTATTTTCCAGATCTGGCCCGCTGTGACTTTTTCTTGTTCCCGAAACTGAAGAGGTCCATGATGAGATAAAGACGGCATCGAAGGAGGAGCTGAACAAGATAAAAAAAAGATTTTTTGAAGTGCTTCGAAGATTGGAAGATTGTTGGCATAAGTGAATAATATCTCATGGGTATTACTTTGTAGGGGACAATATAGATATTAATGAATAAATAAATAATTTTTGAAAAAAAAAACAAAATTCGCCATTCTAGTATCGCAGTATTGGTGCTTTCTCAACCGGCACCCGTCGGAAACACCAAGTAAAGTCAAGTCCTTATCCTCCTCATCCTTCCAAAGTAGAAGAGGCCCTCCTCTTCCTCTGCTACCACCAGCTTGTACCGTATCGAATACTGTCAGAGCTAGAGCGTTGTATCCATTCGGACGACATGATCCAGCCAAAAAAGCTGCTGGATCTTTATTCATTGCACTATGTCTATGTCGTCGTAAAGCTCCTCTTAGAGCTTTCTATAGACTTTCTTCTTCTCAATATCAGTCAGAGACAAAGCAACCGCTTTACCACTCATCCAAGTTCTCAAGCTAATAATTTATTAGACAGAATTTTAATTTAATACCACGTTTTAAGGTATAAAATGTTTATAAATATAACATGCTCCTCCAAAAAAAATGTTAAGAATAATGTAATGAATTCCGCTAGGAAGATTTCACGGTTGTGTGCCTCGCGGTCTCCCACAAGCGTTCTTATAAGTGGCAACGGAAGAGGACCTGTGTCGTCGCCAGCAAAATAAAACGAGGTAAGCCAGAAGTTGCTGAGTCGGGAATGCTCTAGACGACCTTCAATTGACCACAAATGATGAAAGCTCAGAAGACTGTTGACCACTACCTGAAATCACCCACCAAAGAAGAGTTTTTGAAGAACTGGAAATGTGGACGACAACTGTATCTGTCCAGCGCAAAGAAGTTCAAAAAATAGTCCTGATCCGATAAGGAAGTCAATGCGGTGTAGTATGTTGAAATTGGATTTAGTTGGATTTACGAAGAGACGATCCAGTCCACGATGCTCACTGAAAAACCAGGTTGATTGTTAATGATTGTTTGCACTACGACGGAAGTGATCAGGTTGGCATTTCCGATGCCCGTTCTGCAAGGGCATCTCCCTCAAGGAGGTGACAGGTACGACGACCCCGCGGACCCTAGTCAAGATATCCCCCACTTCAGCGACATTGTAAGAGTTAGCTAAAAAGTGAGGTGACAAAATCCAGCATATGCCTATTCCCATATTGGGTGGTGTGTTGGTCAGTGTCTGTTCACCATGTTAGGTGCGACTGTTTTTGTAAACACCATGACCTGTATGCACCGGGGTGCACTGGGAGTCCCTGGATAGTTCGCTATGGCTTTACACCTCCAACTTTAACGGGGTGATGTGAGTTCGCTCTCCGATGTGTTAGCTCTGGTGTATATCAGTAATTGGGCGAAAGAGTAGTAGCTTCCGAGGCTACCGTGTATACATCTAAAAATTTTAGCGCCGTTTTTTAACTTGACAATGATGGCGACCTAACGCAAAGCGATAAGCTGCATTCTGCGTTCCTGCTTGGGTGGTGCTGCTCTAGATACTATACAATCTCCTTAGATAAATAAAACTAATCACAAAAATTCATTAAACTACTTAAAAAACATTTTGATAATAAGCGAATTATGTTTCAGCCACACTTCTGACAGATCTTTAATATTAATATTAATATTTCATGTGCGAAAGCATTTTGGCACTTCATAAAACCAGCACGACATGCGCGAGCGTACCAACTGCTGTTTGTCTGGATGATAAAGCAGCGAGCTCTCTTCTTCAGAGTTTATTTACCCAGTTCTTTCAATAAAATTTTGTCCGAGACAATGGTCACTCTTATGTTGCTCCCAATATGCTCATTTTCCATCCCACAATTTTAGAAATTTTGATCTCTCTCTTTGAAGCCCTCATCCCAGACCGGTGTGAACGGTCTTTCGGTACTTCTCTTTAAGAAGTGTCCAATCTTAGCAACTCCACTAAAAATTATTTTTAATAAATCACTTGCAGCCGAAATTTTCATTTATGATTGAAAAGTAACAACAGTTACTCCAATCTTTGAAAATGACAATAAGAATGATGTGCGGAGCTATAGACGAATCTCCAAGCTGTCCACTACTTCCAACTTATTCGAAGCTATTATTAAAGAAAAGTTATACTTTGCTACCAAACGTCTAATTTCTTCCAACGAGCATGGTTTTGTAACTGGTAGGTCAACTGTTTCCTACATATCCGTTTTCAGTGAATATTGTATGTGAATCATTTTCGTGTGGACTTCAAGTTTAATGTATCTACACTGTTTTTTCCAAGGCCTTTGACACTGTGCCACATAGAATTTTCTCATAGGGCTCTCTTGGTTTTCACTCAATTTTCCTTTCCTGGTTAAAAGGAGTTGGAAGAAATTATCTTTTGGTAATTGAGAGGGAATCTTCTGCCCCTTTCATTGCTACTTCTGAGGTACCTCAAGGTAGTATTCTGGGCCTCCTACTATTCGTCTTATATGTAAATGATATTAGTAGACACGTTTCATCTGCCAGGCACTTATTATATGCAGATGACTTAAAAACTGTTGCCTCAATAAGAAACCCTGAGAATGTGCTTAGGCTCGAGGCTGACCTTTATGAACTCGTTTCCTGTGGATTTATTCATGTATCTCTTTAAATGTTAAAAAATGTTATCAATCCACTTACCCTAAGTGTCGTGATATTCTAAAATCGTCGCACATACCGGTATTTTGATAATCTAGGCGGCCAAAACTATTTCAACGTTTTTTATAGTCTTAAATACTTTTATTCATCATCATTTAGACAATCGACTTTTTTTATTGAAGTATTATATTATTCACCCTTTAATGACCGTGGTATCTTTAAAGATACAACCATTTTGTACTAGAATAAATAGAAAATGAATTTTTTTTTGGGTATTTATAGGTTAAATAATATAAAATAGACATCATTATTAATGTTTTAATTATTTATTATCAAATGACAAGTTTCACAGAAAGTGTCAAATAAAATATAATACATTATTTGAACCAAAAAAAAAATATTTAATTCAATCAATAATCTTACGTCAATAAAAACTAAAGCAAAATGAAACAAATTAAAGGAAAAAATTACAAATTTTCATTACACTGTGCGACAATTTTGGGGTCATCAAAATCAAACCACACCGGACCTTTTTTTTCTGAAAATATACCTATTCAATAGCAAAACCCTCGCTGGGTTTTTAAAAGTTAGCTCGATTTTTTTTTTATTGCGTTTTGAAGTTCTCTATTTTCATGAGATTTTGGAGTTTTACCTGTACGCTAAATTTGACTTATAAATCGACCTTTATTTGATTTAATCGATTTATTTTGTCATAGCTTGATGCAGAAATTTCGTACATGTACAAATAAACTTATTTTGAGAAGAACCTATATCTCAATACGCAATTTTGAATACCAAAATTTCGAAAAATTTTATGTTTTTACCATTTTTTACTGTAATTATGAAAATAATTAAAATTTCTCACTATTTCTTCTAGCAAAAATGTTGCAAAATGTACTAAAAAAGTCATTTATAAGATAAAAACATAAAACTGAACTTTAAGTTTGTTATTTTCTAAAAAAATAAATTTTTAACAAGATTTTTCTTCATAAAAATAATTTTTTTATACTCTGCTTTAAATTTTTTTTAAATATCTAAAAACTCTGTAGGTAAAAATATTAAATAGATTAAGTAAAAAGAATATAGACTTGAATTCTTATAATTTTTTTTTTTTTTTTTTATTAAAATAAAGAATTTTTACGTACTAAAACCTTAGAGACGAGCTCTTTTCGACACTGATTGAATTTCAACATCATCATTATCAGAGTAATCAGATTCATCAGTAAAGAATTCCATGCCTGTCTCTTCTTCTTCTACCTCATATTCTTTTTCCTCCTGGTTACTCCATTTTCCTTCATTTTCTTCCTGGTCGTATTGAAAAATATGTTTACTCCACCAACATATTTCGGCTAGTATGGCACCTGGAGCTCGTTTTCCTCGGTATCTTGACTCAAATGGCATCGCAGTTTGATGGTAGCGCTCTAAAACAAACATTTCCTGATAAGACAGACTACAACCTTCTTTATACTTTTTATTTTGGAATGTGTGCTAGCCACTTTTCTATGTACTTAACAGGCTAAAAGTCTTGTGAGACCAATCTTGCTTTTCACTACTCACGATCACATTTTGTTACATCCAATATTCATTGGAAAACCGTATCTGGAAAAAATACTAGCAAAAATAGAAAAATCTGAAAATGTGTATAACGGGTGGTTACGTATAAAATTATTTTCATAATTACAGTAAAAAATGGTAAAAACATAAAATTTTTCGAAATTTTGGTATTCAAAATTGCGTATTGAGATATAGGTTCTTCTCAAAATAAGTTTATTTGTACATGTACGAAATTTCTGCATCAAGCTATGACAAAATAAATCGATTAAATCAAACAAAGGTCGATTTATAAGTCAAATTTAGCGTACAGGTAAAACTCCAAAATCTCATGAAAATAGAAAACTTCAAAACGCAATAAAAAAAAAATCGAGCTAACTTTTAAAAACCCAGCGAGGGTTTTGCTATTGAATAGGTATATATTCAGAAAAAAAAGGTCCGGTGCGGTTTGATTTTTGATGTCGCACTGTGTTATCTGATGAATCAGATTCGTTAGGTTGGGCCGGAATGAGTAAACTTAACGTTTCCGGTAAATATGATTTTAATTTTCCTCTTTTCACATTTCTAGTGCTGCTAAATAAAGGGTCTGAACTTAAAAAAAGTCGATTAAAAATGTCTCTATTGCAGTTTTCTCGGGAAAATTTTCTTGCGAAGTCTTGGCGGTAAGTTCTAAAATGTTTATTCCTTGCTTCTGCAGCTTCCTCCGAAAGTTGACCAATAGGCACCTATGCATTTTTTATGATTAATGCACCATGCACAATTACGAGTATTTTGTGCATTGGCGGTGTCATCGGGTGCCATGGGTATAATTCAATGTACAACTGAGCTGTGTCAAATGCATATTTATCATACTTCTCCGAGTCCACTTCATGTCCGCATGAAATTGTCTCCAATATGACTTTTAACCGATAAATGAGATCATAGTTGATTCCGGGAATTTCAGTAGCTAACTTTGGATCTTCGAAAAATCTCCTGCTTGTGTTACCATCATTCGTGTTTCCAAAGTTAGCTTTTGGCATGTCAACAAGCAAGCCAGTCTCTTTACGGAGTCTCCGTTGGATTTCAAGTTTCCTGTCTTTCTCGAGTGTTTTTTCCGCTTCTGTCTTTCTTTCTCTGTATTTTCGAACAGGCAACTTGTAGGCAAGATGGAGAATACTCTCAAAGAGTCTTATCCTGGCGTGCAAAACAGTTAAACCAAACTCAAGGCATTCGTGGTTAATATCGTGCTTTAAATGCAGCTGATTAAAATCTTTGGATGTAGCGCCACAAATATAGCACTTATTGGTAGAAGTTGTGCCAGAAGCAGCGTTGAACACTTTGTCATCTACCATTGTCATGACGAACACGTGACTGACTTTAAAGGTGAAACTATTTAATTCTAAATCCGTAGCTGACAGCGATTTCAAAGATTCAGTTACGAAGTCAATTTCCTCTTTAGTTATGTCCACACTTTCTTTCACAAACCGGAACCTCAAAGGACGACAAAAACGAGCTGAAGTAGGATTTTCCCAAACGACTTTATCACTTTTTCCACAGACTAACCTTAATGGTACAAAACAGGTTTGGAAGATATTTGAATTACAATCAGTATCACTTTCTTGTGTTTGTTTAAACTGTGACTGCTGTGAGCCTTCGCATCCCCATTTACAAATAAGTTTCACGGACAATCTTTCTTGTTCTTTAAGGGCTGAAAGAACTACTTCCAAATAAGTTAATAAGCGTTTCACTGTAACATCGACCAAGGGCTGTAAATCACATTCGGCACTAGTGCATGTAATTCTGATAAATTCAGTAGGCGGATACAATTCATTATTTGCTTTTTGAATAAGTGTGTAGCAGGGAAATTTTTTTTTACATGTGTTCCTTATAACTTCGTACTGAGCACTTGTTAGATCAGCATCAATCATCATTTTCAATGCTTGCATTGGTGATAAAGAGTGGATTTCTTTTTTCCTAGTGTTTGAAAATGCCTTTTTCTATTCTGTCGCACGTATCTACTGAAGCAGCATGCATAATCAAGTTTTTGTCCTTTACTGTAGATCTGAGTTCTGCAGTTTTGCGTCTTTTAGATCTTTCACCTGAGTCACTGAAATGTTTCTGAGGACGGCCACATCGTTTCGGTATTGCTGCAACAGTTAATTCGAAACCTCCTTCCAACCAAGACTTGTACTTTGATAGGAAAACATCTTCCTATTTATGTACTTGTAGCCACTTTTTCTTGATTTGAGATTTAAAATGTGAAAAATTGTGCTTAAGAGCTGATATCTGTTCGTCAGAGTATTTTTCACTTGACAAAAGCTCCTGTTGTATAGAGTTTAATTTTTCGTCCAAATTTGGTAAATTCTGAGCTTGCATGCGGTCGAATAGGTATTTTCGAGTCACAATTCGAACCCCTGAAGTGCCTTGAGAACCTTAAACAAACCAAAAAATAACAAGTATAGAAAACGCTTTTAAAAAAAACTGTTCCATGAAACTTTTGAAATTCCACAATTAATTAATCTGCGGTTTTCTGCGGCTAATTCTACTTTATTCTACATCTCAAAGCATATGTACACAATCTGAAAAAAAATTCAAGCTTGGACGGACTTGGAAGTATAACTTTCAGCTTAACAAATAAAAAAAATATGTGTAAAAAATGCACTATTTCTCCTTATACGGAATTCAATAAATTACGTTATCAATGAACAAAATCTATAAAATATTTATTAAATTTGGAAAAAACATACCTGAAGCTTCAATTTCCATCACTAAAACGAGACATATAACTTTAAATAAGTTAAATTTACTTTTTTGAAGATTTGTTGATTGCCGAACGCCGAGCGAGATATGTGTAGTGTGATAAGCAATGAACTTTTGACTGCCAATACGGCGGTAGCTCACGCGACGAAAAAGCAAGAGAGGGGGTGGAGTGAATACTCTATTGTGTTATCTTTCTATTTTATTCATTATTAAAACCAATTAATGCATTTTACAAAATTGACTTTTGACCGCCTAGATTATCCAAATACCGGTATGTGCGTCGTATCATATCTCTAATAATATCTTCCAATCTGTGGATGAGTTCTCAAGTCATATCAATTATATTATCTCAAAATCATATTCGATCTTGGGCTTAATTAGACGTAACCGTTCAAGCTTCTGAGACCCTTACACAATGAATTTACTGTTTACTGCATTTGTTCGATTTAGTATATTCCAAACTCATTTATTTGGAGACCTTACCACCAATTTGGTATCACAAGAATTGAATGGATACAAAATTTGATTCTGAAATACACCCTAGGTTAGGTTAGGTTATGTTTGGCAGCCGCATTGTGAACCGCGGGGGCTGAGCTACATTTCCCTCTCCATATTAAACCATCCTGAGCTTTTGACAAAGCGTAAAAGGTTGTTGATACCTAAAATGTATAGATTATCTATATTCGTTAAGAAGTAGGATTTTACAAGTCGGTTCCTGCTTCTGGCTAGAGCTGGGTATGTGCAAAAAAAGGTGTTGAATTGTTTCCAACTCCTCCTCATTTCTGCAGCTACGACAGAAATCATGCGTGTAAACGCCTAATCTCTTTGCATGATTTCCTATGAGACAATGTCCTGTGAGGGCCCCTACTAAGGCCCTGATTTGAAGTCTATTCAGTTTTATAATACTCTTGGACAGACGTAAATTTAGCCTAGGCCTTGTTTGCCTAGCAATTTCACAGGTGTTAACGCTAGTCCATCTTTGATTTGCAGACCTGATTAATGCGTCCTTAATGAGAAGCTTACAAGTTGCGAAAATTACTTATGTCTGGCTCTTCGCAAAATAACCCTGATCCTACACCGTTGTCCATTTTAGACCCGTCCATGTAGATCTTAACGGGTATGTTGGGTGTTGGATCTTCTTCAAACCATTCCAGTGTAGAAGGGATTTTCATTAGGAAATTCCTTTTGAAGCAGAGATTGGGAGGGTAATAATCACAGTCACTAGGTATATCCGTGTAGGAGTCTAACATGGTTGAATGTCCATGTGTGACAGTCTTCCATTGTGAGCTCGCTTTGAGCCTTAAAGCGGAGCAGGCCGCTGAGTATTTGCAGAACAGATCTAGGGGTGCAGATGTAGTATGATATCCAAAGCCACGGATGGCGTAGTTTTCATGACGCCACATATTGCTAATTCCGCTGATCTCTGCACCTTATTCAATAAATTAGAATAGGTTTTTTTCAGCATAGCACACCCTCAGACAACATTTCCATATAGAAGAATGGGTCTGACGACAGCAGTGCAAAGCCAATGAGCAACCTTAGGTTTAATTCCCCAGGTCTTACCTAAAGTCTCTTACAGGCATAAAAAGCTAGGTTCGCTTTCCTGACTCTTTCTAAGATGTTTGACTTCCAAGTCAGTTTCCTATCTATGATTAGTTCCAAGTACTTGGTTTCTGCCGAAATCACAAGAGCTTCCCCCTTGAGCATAATTGGACTTAGTTGAGGGATTTTGTGTTTCCTAGTGAACAATATGAGTTGTGTTTTGTCTGGGTTGACTCCTAGACCACACTTTTCTGCCCACCTAGAAAGTATGTCTAGAGCATTTTGTATTAGGTCTCTTAATGTAGATACAAATTTACCAGAGACAGCAATGACAACATCATCGGCGTAAGCTATCACCTTACAGCCCACCGATTCCAGTATTAACAGAAGTTTATTTACAACTGCGTTCCATAGAGACGGTGAGAGGACTCCACCTTGCGGTGTACCTCTACTTACCAATCTCCTGAGCACCGATTCTCCTAATTCCGCTTCAATTATTCTGCTATTTGGCATTTTGCCAATGAAGCCTACCAAGCCCGGTTCTACCCCAAGATCAGTGAGTGCTGCAGTAATTGCTAAGGCAGCATTCATGTTGTAGGTAATCTTGTGAACCAAATTTTCTAGTCCTTCCATGCTTTGCGGTACCACTGATGGACAGGTTCCTAGGGTAACCCCGATACAATCTACATACTTTTCCCAGTCTGTTTTCCTGATATTTCTACCAGGCTTAGGTTTCGGTAGATTTTTACTAACCTCGAAAGAGATATATCTATGGTCAGAGAAGGAATGTTCTTCCAAAACTTTCCAGTTCCTAATTCTGTTAATAACGGAGTCAAAAGCAAAAGTAGCGTCTAACACTTCCTGTCTATTACTAATGACAAAAGTAGGTTTATTACCTTTATTGCAAATCTGTAGTTTAGTACCTATCAGATAATCAAAGAGACACTCACCTCTAGCATTAGTATCACTACTGCCTCATATCTCGTGATGCGCATTTACATCCGCGCCAATAATTAGCTTAGCGCCAAGCTTCTGCGCCTGCGCTACCAGATCTTTGAATACTAATCTCGGTAGCTCCTCATGGTCATCCGTTCATTTCCCGACTCCACGCTAATGGTCAATTGATCGGTGTCGCTGTAATTGGAGAGCATGAAAGCATTTATCCCTTTTCATATCAGTACGCACGCTCTAGGATTACCTTTGTTGCGAGCATACATCAGTTTATATTTTTGAGTCCTTAGTCCGCACACAAGTCCATGTGATACCCATGGTTCTTGAATCAGGACAATATGATGTCCACCTTTGGCCAGGTGGATTATGAGGTTGGCGGACGCAACCTTTCAGTGGTGAAGATTAATTTGAAGAACCCGTAACATCATGGTTACTGGGCTTCCTCTCCACCACCGTTTTGTTGAGATCATCTGAGTCTGACACCAGTAACTCCTCCTCATCAGTGAGAGTAGTATCAAGTACTCTATCTAACAAGGAAGAGATACTGCCGTCAGCAGATGCCTTTCGTAGCACTGTAGCAGTATTAGGACCGGAGCCAGATTCCGCCGTGGGGGCTATCTCAGCTCCAACCGGGTCCTTTCAATCAGACGTCTTGTCCTTATTATAGACCCTCAGTGTGATGGACAAAAACCCATAGCTTACTACACCGTCAGATCGCGCCAGTGCGTCCACCGAGTCCTTGCAGACTACGAAAGTAGCGCTTCGGTACTCACCTTTGGGATCGTCCAGCTTTGTGACCTTCCACGACGATGTAGTAAGCTCCGGATTACATACCCGAAGCATTTCAAGGATCCTCTGAGGGCCTGATGGCTCCGTTGGTGATCAGGCCCTAGCTCTTGGTAAACTGGGATTGTCATCCCTTGAAATTACCTCGAGTTTAGACCCAGGCCATACTTCGCCGATCCTTGATATGGCTATTTTATAAAGATCAGTTGATCTCTGATCGGCACAGGCGATAAGCTTCACGTGGCTCTGATGCCATCGACTATCGCGACAGAAAGGAGCTAGACCAGGATTCTCCTTCAGAATTTGGAAGAAAACGCTTGAGAGCCTGGCTTCCACTTTCTTCCAGTTGTCAGGCGAAATAGTGCCGTCAGGGTTGCTTTTGTCAACCACCGCCCATAGCTGTTGGCCTCTGACAGCTTCGCTGTATGTAGCTGGAGAAGTCTTGGTGTTTCGGGACTTCTTCAACATGCTGGGGTTGATGGGTGGGTCGTCCGACAACTGACGTTTTGGGTTCGGTTCAGAACCCCGAGGGGACTCCTCCGTTACCCTTGTCGCCCAGCTAGAAGAGTGCTTCTGTTTGACAGACCACTCCCCCTCTGGAATCGTTTTTAGGCGCTCCAGTAGCCTGAAGGCAGAACGTCTCTCCTTGTAGCCATGCCGTGCAGGCTCTGATACTGCGGAGGTATCAGTCGTTTCAGACTCAGTTTTACCACCTTTACCAGGGCTAGTCCCGGTATTGGTGGTATAGGTATTGGTGGTATAGGTATTGGTGGAGAGGAAATGATGGAATGATGGGAGTTTAGGATTGACAGGGGATCTTCGTCGGTACGGTGATCTTCATGTGGTGATTGGATGGCCACCAATTTTGCCGTAAAGCGGATGGATGGCTAGCCAATCCTCATATGAAGCTTCCCTCTTAGTTCGTGTTGGGTTAGTCCCCATGATATGGGGGTCAAACCACCACTTAAGCCTCATCCCCGCGGCAAGGAGACCAACATGATATACCCTAAGATTTCTAAAATTTTCTGTCCCCAATCCCTCTTAAAGCTCCCGCTTGTTATTAATTGGGTTAAAGTCGCTTGAGTGCAGAAGGACGATTCTATCGCTTTCTTTTCTCTTTAATTCAAAATTACATTGATTGTACTTGTCTGTTGCAACGCATTAACTTTCTTATTCCGGCGAGAACTTTAAGAAGCTCTTACCCTTTTACCTCAAAATATTTAAAACGAATTTTGAGTGGAATGCACCTGTTGTTCGGACTCTGCGCGAATTCAATGAGATCTCGAATTCCATATCGTTAGAGTTTATCTACAATAACTGAGAGTCGGTGTTCGTTCTGAATGTTGAGCAGTGCTGACCTGTGCTACTTCTCCCAATCTCTCGTTGCAGGTTCGCCATAAGTTTCACTAGCGTGGCATTGAAGTTGCAGGGTAAATCACTGGCCATAGACTCGAAGTCCAACTCCTTCAAACTGGTGTGAGCGATAGTAAATGCTGATTTTAAATCATCCAAATATTCAATAATTGCTGCCGAGCCGTACTCATCCATGCCTTGTAGCATTTTGGTATTCATATCTGCTGTGTGCTCAAGTCGCCTGAAGATTGGCATTGTTTTCAGCATTAAAAACTACCCGTGATCTGAAGATGGTTTCTCACTCGTTGGTACCTAGACTAAGTGACATGTTGAACGTTTGGAATTAAGAAATTAACTGCACGGTTATGATGATAGCGCACAAATACTTATGTATATAGGCAAGGTTCTACACGGAAGCCGTTGAAGATAGTTGTTAAATTACAAAAGGTGCAAGTTAATTTTTAGCCGTAAATATATGTTTCGGTAGGTTCAAAACTCGGTGGAAGAGCAAAATGAAGAAAGAGTTTTTTTCTAATAGCGGTCGCCCCTCGGCAGGCAATGGCAAACCTACGAGTGTATTTCTGCGATGGAAAATCTCCTTAGAAAAAATATCTGCCGTTCGCAGTCGGTTTGAAACTGTAGGTCCCTCCATTTGTGAAACATTATCAAGACGCACGCAACAAATAGGAGGAGGAGCTCGGCCAAACACATAAAAGGGGTGCACGCGCCAATTATATATATGTATTATATATAGACATTTTGCATCACTATGCGACAATAATGAACTACGGTAACAAATGTTTCGAAGACTTATCTGATATGTACGTATATTTAAAAAATTTCTTTTTTTCTTTTTTACATAAGTAATTTGACACAAGTAAAACGATTAGATTCCCCAAAAAATGTTCAGCTAAAAAACTTTTTTGGCAGCTATGATATTTTTAAATTGAAAATTTTTATTACATCTACACTTTTATTTTCTTCAATTTTATTTGTTTAAAATTACGTGGTCGTGTGTCCGCTAAAAGATCATTGATCACCTCTGATGGTTCAACTCGAGTATCGAAAACTTAGCATAATTAATATATTAAACATATATATGTACATATGTATATGAGTACATATCGCCCCCTTTCTGTGTTAACCTCGTATCTACAAAATCATAACTTTCAGTAAATCGATAAAAATGTTTAGTTACTTAACTTCTATGAAAAGTTATAACTTATTTGATACGATACTTATCGTAGATACAAGGTTTTTGAATTCGAACATGTAGGGTAAAGTGGGGTAGCATTGACTTTAACATTTTCGGTGCCAAAATGATTCAAAAACTTCGCAAATACAGAACTGTACGCAGCCTAATATAATAACACGTGATCATATGTAGTTTGGCAGTTCTCCTTAAATGCTCAGCGGAGCAACACGTCTTTAAGTAATTTTCGATTGGGTGATGTAATTTTTATGTAGCGCTACGTAAGCATCTTTTGAAGTAAAAGCAATTGTTTTCTAAAGGCTAAAGTTATTAAATGGTGCTTCGAGATTTCAATTTTGAGAAAAAATTGGTAAGTAAGAATAAGCACAGAACGTTAATGTATAGAGAAGTCTCCACGAAAGGAACGTATGGAATTTCGAGGGGTACTCGTCTCGCGAAGACTTTTTCACCATAGACACATTTTTCACCAAAAGTTAACAGTAAGGGCTGAATTATGTAAATTTAGCAGCAGGCGATAAGAATTTGTTGGTGATTAGAAGCAAAGAATGTTAGGTAGCTTTTTAACCCATTCGATCCCATTGTACTGTACTTGTACAAAATGATTCAAAAACTTCGCAAATACAGAACTGTACGCAGCCTAATATAATAACACGTGATCATATGTAGTTTGGCAGTTCTCCTTAAATGCTCAGCGGAGCAACACGTCTTTAAGTAATTTTCGATTGGGTGATGTAATTTTTATGTAGCGCTACGTAAGCATCTTTTGAAGTAAAAGCAATTGTTTTCTAAAGGCTAAAGTTATTAAATGGTGCTTCGAGATTTCAATTTTGAGAAAAAATTGGTAAGTAAGAATAAGCACAGAACGTTAATGTATAGAGAAGTCCCCACGAAAGGAACATATGGAATTTCGAGGGGTACTCGTCTCGCGAAGACTTTTTCACCGCAGACACATTTTTCACCAAAAGTTAACAGTAAGGGCTGAATTATGTAAATTTAGCAGCAGTCGATAAGAATTTGTTGGTGATTAGAAGCAAAGAATGTTAGGTAGCTTTTTAACCCATTCGATCCCATTGTACTCGCTTGAGTACAGAAAAAGCATGTTTTTCGAAACGACGTCAAAAGCCAACGCTTACAAATTTTTAAATGTACTCGCCACTTTATAATACAGAGCAATGTTGAAAAGGAATACACATGTTTCTCCTTCTTTTTTTTTTGAGTCCCGTTATCCGTTATTTACTTGTCTTTGCGTGCACCTTTGCTATTTTTCTTCTTTTCATGGTTTAGTTTGCAATAAGCTCTCTGTTTGACAAAATCTAAGTTATCACGGAAAAAGTTCAGTGTTGTAATATTCATAATACATATAATTTGTATACTTTATACCAAAAAAACGAAAAAAGTTGTGGAAAAGTGCATTTCGGTAGGTTTAAATTCTAGTGTACTCGCATGGGTACAGTGGGAACATTCATATATATTTTGTGTGCATATTTCATGTAGATTTGGTAATGGATGTAAAAAAATTTTACATAAAGAGGTTTCATAACCTTTCTGCGGCCACCGACTGTATTGAATCAAGCGACCGTAGTCACTTCGACTTCGCTATTATACCGCCAAATATCCACTGTGACACAGATGAGGAGGACATTGAAGAGGATAATATATTGCGTGATGATATTCCAACCTTGGAATCGTATTTTTCGATTCTTCTTTACGTCATATGACCTTCTTAGAGTTTTGAAAGAACAAGGATTTAAGGCTACTGGGACTGTTCGTGAACGGTGGACCAAAAAATATCCTCTGAAAACGAACAAAGAACTACAAAAGAAGCAACGGTCTCCCCGTTTGATTGTATGTAAGTTTATCATAATGATTTATTTGAATAGTTGTTTTGTATCAAATTTTGTAGGTTTTCTGACTCAGGAATACTTTTTGTGACGTGGAATGACAATAGCGTTGTGACAGTGGGAACAAACTTTGATAGAATTGAACCTTTACATACCGTCAAACGATAGTCAAGACAAGAGAGGCGCAAGGAATGCCCATCAGCCGAAGTTGATACCGGAATACAACTCAGGAATGGGAGGAGTTGACCTCCACGACCAAGCTTTGAATACTTACAATATAAAGTTTAGAGGAAAGAAATGGTGGTGGCCTCTTTTCACCACAATGATAAGCTCGTGCGTAGTAAACGCATGGAAGCTTTATAAAATGGCAAGTAAGAGTCAATGCGACTTGTTGCAATACCAACGTGAAATTGTGCGATTTTATTTACGCAATTATAATATCCGGGACATATCTTCAAAACGATCGACAACGGCATCAATAGCTGGTTCCTCATATAACCTCTTTCCCAAAAGGATATCGAATCAGCTGAGGTGCAGGTAGTGTCACCAAAGAATTCGATGGATTTGCGAGTTATGCAATGTAGCCCTTTGCGTAGAGAGAGAATGTTTCAAAAACTTCCATACTGTTAACCGAACTAATAACCAAGGAAGTCTTTGAAAGTGTCTTTTTATTTAATACTCCATATTTTCATATACAGGCAATGTATATACATATTATCCCATTGTACTCGATTGGGTACAGCCCAAAAAATGCATTTCTTTGATTTTTTTTTCGTGTTTTTCTTTTTTAAGGAGCTTAATTACACTATTTCAATAAACGTTTTATAAACGCATTTAAAAAAAAAATTGTTTTATATAAGGTTGGGATTTAATGGGTTAATATAACCTATATATTTGAATTTTTCCAAATCATCCAAAATTATATACATATGTTATGTCTGTCTGTCTGGTGGTGTCTGGAAAATTTGTTAATTCCCTTCAACTGAATCAAAATCCTCTATAGAAAACCCTTCATTACCAGGCACACAGAAGATGGCATATGCAAATGTAGATTTGTGAATTTATATACACATGCGAATATGTATATGCTATCACTAGCCACAGCTCAAAATAAAAGGGTAAAACTTCTCAAGAAATCCAGCGCGCATTCATAGGGGCAGCGCACATTCATAGGCACAGCATTGTACATATACACATATTTACATACATATATTGATGCATCCAATGTACGAAGCAACGGACACTCTACTTGACAAAAATTCAAGATTTACCAAATACATATTGGCAAATAATTATACGCGAAATATTCCAATATTGACTATTTTCGAATGGTCGAGAAAATTGGCATATGGGCGGCTCGTTTTATAAATGAAAGTAGAACTATGAGCTCGAATTTATCAATGAATGTTTTGATGATGAGTTTTTGTTCTACAGTACAATAGTTGAAACTGTTCGGCGCCGCCGCGACTATTTTAGGCTGTTCAGCACCATGGCAAATAGAATGCTGGCCGCTACGCCTGCGCCTATGAATGCATTTTGTTCTTGTAGTCGCTAGGCATAGAATTTAAGCTTTGAACGACATACGCATTTAGATGAATAAAGTGAGTGCCCTGCGTGTGCGGTTGTATGTACATGCATATGTGTATATTAATAAGCATTGTTTTGCTTGAATTCAATTCACATATTTATATTTGCATATGCCATCTTCCTGTGTGCCTGGTAATGAAGCGTTTTCTATAAAGAAATTTTTGATTTGATCAATTGAACGTAGGGCATCAAGTGTGCATATACGCACATGCAAATACGTTGATGCATATGCAGAAGAAATTGTTTTAGCACTTGCAGGAACTCATCATTCGAATATTTACTCCCTAATTATTGAATGAAATATGATAAGGCGATGCTCGTGAGGTAGGTCATGTACATTAAAGTTCTCTGGAATAAGTTTTTAAAAATAAAATAATCGAAACAATGAATGTGGATAAAGTCATTTGGGGCACATTTGACTTTTGAGTGTGGGGCACTTTTGACGAATGTCGAAGTCGTCAAAAGTGCCCCATGTTATAATTATGTTAATATGTTTGGTAACTGTAAGTAATTTGGCTTATTTATATACGACTTTTGTACAGTAATGGTACGAAACTATAAAAAAAGTCATTTGGAAAAGAAATAAATGAAGAAAATATTAAAAAAGCCATGAATGATGTAAAAAATGGAGATGAGACACAAACTTCGGCATCAAAAGAACGACATTAATAATGCGGATGAAACGTCAAGGTCCACTTAAACTTACGGTGGACTCTAGTAATAGTCATTCGGACGATGAATTATTGTACAACACTAAATATTCATCGCGTCAAGAGCAGCTTGCTGACTATATAAAGAAATGTGCGTTTTACGCATATGGCTTGTCATACAAGATATTCAGAAAGTTTGTTTATGATTATGCTAAAATAAATCAGATCACCATTCCAGTTGGATGGAATGTTAATAAGGAAGCAAGTAAGGACTGGCTTTACGCTTTTCTCAAAAGAAACCCTACTATTTCATTGCGAAAGCCAGGGAAAGTAAGCCTGGCCAGACTTTCGGACTATACAAAATCAGCTGTAGATGAATCTTACTCAAACCTCAGGGTAATTTATGAAAAATACTCCTTCCAGCCAAAGGATATATATAAATTAGATGAAACTGGAGTAACTACAGTCTTAGAACCTCCTAAGGTAAGTATTTCAGTTCATCTGAGACCAGACACATAGTACCTACCTAGAAAATTTATTATATATCGGTTTCCTGTTTTTTAAATAGATTCTTGCTCAAAAAGGTCAGAGAACAGTGTCTCAAGCCACCTCAGCAGATCGTGGAAGCCTAGTAACCATGGTTGGGATTGTAGTGCCAGTGGAAACCATTTGCCACCGGTGTATGTGTTTCCTCGTATACCATTCAACGAAAGATTCACATATGGATCCTTCGCAGGTTCATTGGCTCTGAACTCAAAATCTGGCTGGGTGACTTCAGAACTATTTATCGAAGTAGTGAAGCATATAAAATGCAGCACTAATTGTTCAAAAGATAAGCCCATTCTCGTTTTACTAGATAACCATTCATCACATTGTAGTCTCAAAGCATTAAGTTTTGCAGAGATAATGGATTTGTGATGCTATCTTTTCCACCTCATACCTTGCACCGTTAGCAGCCCTTAGATGTGTCCATATTCGGACCATTTAAACAACTTTGCCGAAAGAGCTTCAACGATTTTACTGTTTCAAACATGGGAAAACAAATAACTTTTTATGATGTGGCAAAATTAACGAATCATCCTTTCCAAAGGTCATTCTCGTCAGAAAATATATTGAAATTGTTTAAAAGTACAGGTATTTATCCCTTTAACTCAGAAATTTTTAGTGACGAGATGTTTACGTTGGAAGACTTGCCGGAAGAAGAATCTCGCCCAGTTATTAATGTCAGCGAAAACGTAGAAAACAGACCAAATATAATAAACGTGCAAGAAAGCCCACAAAGTAATTCGGCCCAAAACCGAACTCATGAAATGGTTCGCCCAATCAAACGTTTGTGTGCCTCTAAAAAAACGGCCAGAGGTTCAACGTCCCGTATCATAACGAGTTCAAAAAAAATATTCATAACGTAAAGCGAACTATTGTGTTTTCATCAAAAGAAAGCGAACGCTTTTAAAGAAAAAATCCATAAAATATGACGTAATTGAGTCTGATACGACTGAAGAAAATGAAGATAACCTTTCCTACTGTGAATCCATTTCCGACGACGAAGGAAATTATGACATCGAAGATAACGACTTATCTAAAGGGAAATTAACCGACGAAGATATGTTAAATATAGGAGATTTTATTTTGGTTAAATTTGCTCCTAAAAATCGAAAGCCATTCCACTATATTGGTCAAATAACGGAAAAGTTCAGTAAAAACGCTTTTAACATAAGCTATTTACGAAGATTTGCAACATTTGACTGGGTGTTTTTAAAACCAGACGTAGAAGACATCGCACTAGCTTCAAGAAGTGAAATTGAACTTAAATTACCACAGCCAACTAATCCAGCTGGTACATCTCGATGCCGGACGAAGTAATTGTTTGACGTTAACTTTGGGGATTGCTATATTAAATAATCAAATACTTTTTAATTACCTTTGTTCTCTCTTACAAATTTTTACTATAATATTATTTTGATATAGCTTCGATGGAAAAAATGTTTTGTGGAAATAAATATATTTATTTTGTTTTTTGAAATAACGTCTTCTTTTTAACGTTATTGTAAATATAAAATAAACTAAACAACATGATGGTCAAATGTGCCCCTTTAAAAGTCAAAGGTGCCCCTTCCCTCCGGCGGGGCACATTTGACAAATTGGCTATTTTTCAAAAAGAAGCCGAATAAGGTATTTACACTGCTTTTTGTAACTCCTTGGCTAGTTAAATATTATATTAAGATTAATTTCTAATAGTTACGATCAATTTTTAAAATCTATTGTACGTTTTTCTCGAAAAATATGCGAGAAATATGGCTTCGCAAAAAAGGTGCCACAGGTGCCCCACTTTCCCCTACATAGATACGAGAAAAATCGAAACGCTCTGAAAAAAAATTCTATAATCATTATGAACATTGTATGTTCTGTTTTACGTAACAGGAGTGCTAAGGAGTGTCTTTCACTAAAAATCTCAATTTCGAAAAAAAATGAAGTTACGAGGTTAACACAGAAACTGGACGATATGTAAGTCGAAACCATGTGTGCGAAAGTTAGGAAATGGCAAACATGTGAGGATGTTCTATATATATTTATTTATTTATATATTAAAGAGACTAATAATTATAAATAATTATTCCACTTATAAAAGTAGGAAGAAAAAGAACAAGCACTGACTGCCTTAGGCCTTCGGATATTGATTGAATTAGTTAACAATAGGTATAGAGAAAGGAGAAAAAAATAAATAATTATATTATACTAAGTTTAAGATAATAATATATTAAACCTATACTAGAGAAGATGCAGATGTTACTTATAACAAGAAACAAAAGTATTTGAATGTAACCATTCCTATATGTACCAGATAATTTTAAAGTATATGAAATTAAGGGATTTCGGCAAAGCATTTAGACGAACAACAGTCTTAATGTTTCGGCATGATGAATTTGAAGAGTATTGGCTTTTGGACCTCGAAAAATTGAAGGGTTTGTAGTTATGTTCGTACTGGCTCCATTTGTTTAGGGAACTTTAATAATTGGTATGCCTTACCAGTTTTATTATATCTTCTGGTTGAGTGTATTCGATATATGATATAATGGCTCTTTGTTTGCCTCGTTAGCTTAGCGTAATTTTGCAGCCCTTCGATCCACCATGCAATTTGTCCTTCCGGATGCTTGAACTGGAATGGTAGATTCTTAACTGGAGTCACTGACCGTACAACTATTTGTGTAAATGTTTTACGCACTCAACCACTGCTAACAGCTCTGGTCTGGTCATGCAGTAATTCATCTCCGGCGATCACTTTTTCTTGCCCATTGATGATTTTTGACAGTACTCCACCTATTCCGTACGCGCAGTCCAAAGAAGCTCTTTCAATTGCTAGAACGCTTCCTCCTGTCCTTTGTGCCACGCAAAAGCGCAATTCTTACTAATAAGATTGTGAAGACTCTGGGCAACATTTTCGAATCCTGGAACAAAACGATGGTAATAAGTGCACAGAAATGTGCACGAGGAGCGAAATTGCCTAGGACTCTTCGTGCACATTTCTTGGTCGTGCCCAATCTTTTACTCTTTTTAATTTCTCCTCTTCCGTCTTGATGCCCTCGATTGTCACCTAATGTTCATGATATGGGACTACTGTTTGGAACAAGGCACTTTTCTTTGCATTCAATTGTAAATCCGTGGAGGCGATACGCTGAAGGATTTCTTCCAAATTTTAAGATGGTCTCTAAAATTTTTACCCATAATGATGATGTCATCCAGATAGACCAAACACGTTCTCCAGTAGAGTCCCCTCAGCGCAGGCTCCATCAGGCGCTCAAAGTATGCTGGTGTATTACATAATCCAAAAGGCATCAGAGAAAACTGCCACAACCCATCTCCAGGCAGTCTTCTCACGATGGCTATTCTCAATTTCCACCTGCCAGTAACCACTTTTTAAATCAAGCGGGGAAAATCATTTCGACCAGGAAAAAAGTGTCGAGAGTGTTATCTATGAGTGGTAATGGATATCTGTCCTTCTTCGTGCCTTCATTCAGCTTTCTATAATCTATAGAAAATCGGTTATTCAAAATAGCTGGAAATTATTAAGGACGCTCACTGAAAGATTTTTGTGTTTTTCTGTTTTCACTAGTGTCTTTAACACGAGTATGTTTGGCGTCTCCTTAGCAGCTTCTATGACCCGCACTTCGCCTGTCCCACAGCCTCCTTCTATATTAGCCCATATGACAACTTCAGATTTTGGCGGAACCCGTTGATGGTGACTTACGGTTATCTTTCTGGCTTGGCTCATACCCGGTGCTCATACCCGGTGCTCAGTGGTATCTCCATATTCTGACACGACAGAACTCTTTTACCCAAATCTATGGTTGATCCATGCAGCGGCATGAAATTTACGCCAATCCTTACTTCATCCGTGATTTCAGACAGTAAAAATGTGTGAACTACTAACAAAGCCGCAATAAGGACTTCGCAAACTACTTTTACGGAAATCGTAGCTCTCTCTCTCCTGTAGCTGTCTGATGCTTGTAGCCAACCAATGGTTCCACATTGCAACTTACCAAATCTGACCGGATGATCCAGTTCGTTGCACATGTGCCCAGAGTAAGCACCTGGGATCGTCCATTTGCAGTTCCCTTTATCGTCAAGCTGTTGCTTTTCCGCTCAATTTGCGAGTCAAAGACTGCGGGGCATGCAGTTGTGGGAACCCGTTCTCGCCCCTTAGAGCTGGTTTGGTTTAATTTGACGCCTGATGTGCTTCGGGAGCGCCATATTCAGTTTCAGCACTTCGATTTCTTCCTGCAAGGTTCGTCATCGGTTGGCTGCATGGTATATTGCAATTGCGAGCCATATGTCTTATCTTACCGCAGTTGTAATACTTTAAACCCGAGCCTTTTCTTGTAAATTGAGGAAAGGACTCCCTTATTACCTTCCTAATGGTTTCCTCCATTAAGGTAGGCTCTTCAACATCAAACCGATGCACTTTGTACACTGGTTTGGTTAAGAGAGCTCCTCTTGCCTGTGTCAGTGTAAAAAATCGTGTCCGGATCTCGTATACCTCTTATGAATGCCTGGCATTTCATTTTCTCAACGAAGTCCGAAGTCTCTTTCTTACGCATACGACAAATGAGACGATTGCTCAATCTCTGTATTCCTACAAGTTTTCATTTATCTTCTGATAGCGATTCATCAGTTCCATCTGGAACATTACGTAACGTATTTCTATTGCTGCCATCAGACTCTCGTAGTTACTCCGATCAGCTTTTGGAACTGCCTTCATACAGAAACCTTGTTTGCAATACTCCAGTGATTTGTTGCTGCTATTGTTTCGAATTGGAGCTTAAATATCGAGAATGGTACAGTGCCGTCGAATGGTGGTTCCTTTACTTTCGGACCACTGGTTAACATATTCGGACGATTTTGTTGTAGTTCATAGAGGCGAGCCTTCACTGCATCTATCTCAGCCTCAATCGTTTCCAGTTGCGACGTTATATGAGTCTTCTCTGTTTTCAATTTGGATCTTTGACGACGACTCCGCTGACATTTGTGACATCTGTACTGAAATTTGTGATATTTGCAATTTCGTTTGCAATGACCGCCCTGACATTTCCGATGATATTTGTGACGGTATTTGCGATGACATATCCGAAGCCATTTGTGACATTGTAATTTCTAAATGTGGCAGCTTTTATGTTCTGGCGAGTTCTGTTGAGACAACAGCTTACTAGTCACCTGTCGTCTTCGTCTTACTTATCTACTGGTAGGCCCAAAAAGCTTGAAACCTTAGTCTTGATAATAAGCTTAATCTAATATGTACCATTGATAGTTAAAAGTTAATTTTTTATCAAATAGCATTCAAAGTACTTTACAGGTGTGAGGAAATGTGATGTTAGAAAAGGATATTGAGAGGAAAGGAACTTGTGTTTAGGGCAAATGTAATAAGTGGAGCTTTTGTTAATAGACATACTTGCTCCTGATGTTTAGAGAAGATGTCAGTGCGGTGAGTTTTTGACAGTTGTTAAATCGGTAGTTTTAGAGAAAATCAGCACGTCGTCTGCATAAGCAAAGTATTTAAAATAAGGGTGTACGGATATGATAGAGCTGACTTCTTGAAGGCTATTATAAACAAAATTACAGTAAGAGGTGACCCTTGGGGTATTCCATTGAAAAGTGGGAGAATATTAGACTCGTTGTTATTTAGACGCACGAAGAATTTGCGATTACATAAATCTGCGACTTTTCAGCGACTAAGCTTTTCAAAAACAACGTGCATTCCATCATATGCCTTTTCAGAGTCTATACTAAGTACCGAACCATTAAGAAGTGGATCCATAACGCCTAAGTTTTTCTCGAATGCAAACTGTTGTGGACTTAAGAGGTTATTTTGTTGGGCAGACCATACAAGACGACGAGCAATAATATTCTCCAAACTTTCGATATACAAGGTAACAGGGAGGTTTGGGAATCAGGATCAAATTTTATAAATTAACTACGAGCGATTTTAAGACGAAGGGCAAGTTTTTCAAGACTTTGTAAGTTGTTCTATCAGAGCCAAGTGTTTTGGCTGACAACGAAAAAAATAGTTAAATTAAATTCTTCTAAAGTTATGCGAGATTCTATAACGAGAGCTTCGTGGTAGGGGGAGGAGTTGTGATAACATTTTGGTACTATGCTCGATTTTTTACAGCTGAAGTCCGGATGACAGTTAGAACCATACATATGTGAATTGTTGGACCAATGTTTCGGCAATTTCCTTGGATGAGCATATTCACCTTCCGGCGAGTGTATAAAAGGGATGTGATTACGCTGGCTGGAAGAAGTAAGATATTTTAAATCTGAACAGGTCTTATTTGGGTTCGAGGAAGGTGTTATGCTGGCAGTGAGAGTTTCTAGAGCTTGTCCTTCCGATGCTTTTAAATCGCGCCTGAAGCATGCATTGGCATCTTTTGTATTTTACGAGATTCCCGTCAGTCCCATTTCGTTTGCACTTAAACTAAGACGATTGTTTAGGTTTCCTCAGAATGGAGAGCAAATTAGACCAATTTGGAAGTTTCGTAGAGAAATTTTTGGTGCATGTCTGTGGGATAGCAATATTCGCCGCTGAACGTATAAGTGACTTGATAGCAGGAGTTTCTTTGTTGACATTAGCAGATTTAGGTTTTTTACTTAATAGGTGTGTTTTGTTTGAACAGAAAGTTTCCCAATCAGCTCTTTCTGTTATAAATTAAGGTTTAGAGGGAAATAATAAAGGTGTAGTGATCACTATTGTGTAGATCACTCAACGTTTGGGATTCTCATCTTGGGGCTATAGAGCAAGAGGAAATGGAAATATCTAGAAAGGGAAACCATCGTTAAGAATAATTAAGATTCTGCTAGAATGCCATCCTCGATTATTTTGCCTTTATTATTTGTTGTTAAAGTCACCCAGAAGAATGATAAGATCCCAAATGATTGATTAAATTTAAGACTTCTGTACTATTAAACGGTTGCTCAGGCGGAATGTAACGTGTAATAATTGTAAACTTAAAATCTATATCTACTACTACAGCAACAGACTGAATACTAGAAGCTATTGGGATAAATTAGTGAGTGAGAGATTTGTTACAAACAAAACCACACCTTGGTTGCATGCTTTGTTCTTGGGGTTATTGCTTAAGTAACTATGGCATTTGTTTGGAGTGTAAGCATTTTTACTATGTGTAATGTGTATTTCTTGTAGACAAACTATTTCAGCAGATTTTTGCTTTAAAATTAAATTGAGGTCAATATATTTGTTGAGAAGACCATTAATATTCCTTTTGATTTAAACCTCTTTCAAAGAGTTTGTTTCTGAGATAGCAGCTTGAGAAGAGTCGGGGTAAAGAGTTAAACTTCATTTAGGTGAGAAAGTTATTGATTAGCATTCTTTGTTGTGTTTGATCATCATCTGAGTTGAATTCTAGAGAGTTGTTGCTTGAAACGCAAGTTCTTGGGTTATTTGTTGATATTTTGATGTTTGCTGTGGGAGTAAATGAATTATTTGTTGTATCATTACTATTGTTAATTTGATTCGATTTTGAGAAATTAGCTTGATTTGAATCAATGTTTTGTTGTTGGTTGGTTGCAGATTGCTTTATTATATTGAAGAAAGGAGTAGAGTTCTCGTTTAATTGAAGGAGAACTTGTTATTTGTGTAGAGCTATGGCTTCACGCATAGTGCATTTTTTATAGGTTTTAATTAAGAATGATAGAGAAATGCGCCGTGAAGGAAAAGAGTATGAGAAAGCATTGGAAACAACCAAACACAAGAAATTATACGCACACACACATAGAGTTGGGTATTTCCCGAGAAAATCCCAATCTCGAGAATCGGGATTTCCCGAAATAACGAAAATTTCAATTCTCGAGATGCGGGATTTCCCGAAAATAATTTTTGAGATTTCTCGAGAATTCTCGAAAATTCAGGAAAAATTCCAAAAAATTAAAAAAAAAAATCTAAAACCAGTGTAAGAGCAATAAATTTCATAAAATATTATTTTTATTTATTTTTATTAAAGTATAAATTACATAAAAAAATATTTGAAAATATTACTTACTATCTCAATTATTGCAAACAAAAAAGTGAAACAAAAATAATTACAAAAAAATTCAAAACAAAAATAATTCAAGATTATACTTATTAAAATAGGGGAAAAAAGTGATTGTAAACATTATTTCCCAAAATGGTGTTTTATTATAAAAAACACAGACTGTCAATGGTTTCGTCTGACAATCGCGTACGCTTTTTGGACACAAAATTTGATCATGACACTGGCCCCATCACTTGTAATAGCCACGATGTCGGACTGTAGTTTTATATTGAAGTCTGAAAGCTTTGCATTTACGAGCTCATATACTTTTTCAGCGGGACATGATTCCTGAATGCGAACCAGGCCAAGGTTGTCAGATTGTCCATCGCCATAATATATATGGATGTTCATGTAACGTTGGTTTCGCACGCTTGTCCACTCGTCGATGCTCAAGCTGAACTTACGCTGTGCAGATTTAAAATTTTCAATTTTGATCTTCAAATCGCTTTTTATTTTCGTGCAGTACTTCATAACCAAACCCAGAACAGCTTTGTGACACTTTGGAAGATGAAATCCTAAGCGGCTGATACTATTACGAATGAACTCACTTTTTGTTATCGCGTTTATTGGAATTCCATCTTTTGCAGCCATTTTCGCAACAATTTGTTCAAGCGATTCAGGCGAGGAAGAAGTATTGAAAAAGTTGTGAAGAGTTCGGGTCTTCTTGGCTGGTGGCTGTTCTTTTGGAGCCTCATGTTCCCTTCGCTTCATGTTGTGTATCCTCTCCATGTGACGGTGAAGTCCAGATGTTGACGATGACTTGCATGTAATGATTTTATTGCATTTCAAACATGTTGCTTCGTCGTCAAATCGCTTGAAAAGCTGCCACACTTGGTCGTATTCGTATTCTGAACTCATACTGTTGTGGCTTTTCGCATAGCAATTGAAACTATGGTGTGAATTGTATGTGATTCTGCGAATTAGTATGTAGTGTGCGATTCTTTGTAACATAATGGCCGTTACAGTTTGGTGTTTCGAGGTATTAATCGTATGTATGTGTATTCTTTTACTTTTGAAAGAATTGTTTTTTCTCTTAATATTTGACAACAAAAATTAAAAAAAAATGGATTTCTCGAGAAATCTTGAAACATTCTCGAGATTCGGGATTTCCCGAAATGCTAAAAATTTCAATTCTCGAGATTCGGGATGGAAAAATATCGAGAATTTCTCGAGAATTCCCGTCGGGAAATTCCCGAAACCCAACTCTACACACACATACTTTCTAGCCACGGCGTCTTCCGCATAAAAACGCAAACAAACTGCATTTGGGGGCACTTTGTTTTCATTTGTTTGTTTAGTTTCTTCTTCTTCTTAATTGGCGCGATAACCGCTTACGCGATTTTGGCCGAGATTAACAAAGCGCGCCAGTCGTTTCTTTCTCGTGCTAACCGGCGCCAATTGGACACACCAAGTGAAGCCAAGTCCTTCTCCACCTGATCTTTCCAACGCAGAGGAGGCCTTCCTCTTCCTCTGCTACCACCAGCTGGTACCGCATCGAATACTTTCAAAGCCGGAGCGTTTGTATCCATTCGGACGACATGACCCAGCCAACGAAGCCGCTGGATCTTTATTCGCTGCGCTATGTCTATGTCGTCGTAAAGCTTTTCGTTTGTTTAGTTTATATCTCACAAATCACAATATTACCAAGTCATTCCCAGTATTTTCACAAACACGTATATTTTCTCCTCCTTTTGTTTGTTTTGTATTGTGAAGGGTGCTGACGTCAGACTTGTCAAAATCGCGCAAAATAAAGTAACTTCTTTTTAATGGCGCCACCTAAGATACTCAATTCACGTTGGGTTTTAATTCTGATGATTTGCTTCATTTGAATGAATTTAGGGCAATTCCTGCTTGAGGATGAGTGAGCACTCGAGCATTTAGCAGAGAACGCAGAGAGAGCAGGTTAAATGTCAAATGTTAACAAAACGCGGCTAAGAAATTTTTATTATTTCACCACGGGCTCGGAAAAGTTAACATAAGAGCGTTAACACAGCGGGGCGTAGTCAATAGAATTAAATATAGCGTTTGCATTGAAATGTAAAATGCAATGATTTGATGTTAGTCAAACTAAAATAACAGCGGACTTATACATTTTTCTTTCATGCTTATTTGCCGTCGGCATTTTGCATGCGCAAATAGATTATTTCTTGTGAGAGTAATAAATTAATTCTAAGTATGTGCATGTATGAATGTGAAGTTTTAATTTGATATTACACTAGCTTAGAAATTTTCAATTTCAAAAATGGTCCCCGACCAAAAAGCGTTTTTTAGACTAATTTGAGGTCGCTGAAACCAAAAATGACTTTTATTTTATTTTTTTTTCAAAGAACGGTTTCCGAGATATTGGAGAATTATGAGAAAATTTGCAATTAACTTTGTTTTTGTTAACAGGTACTCGCATGTCGTTAAAAATGCACTTACTTCACAGTCATTTGGATTTTTGTCCTCCGAATTTGGGGGCTAACAAGGCGAGCGATTTCATCAAAATATTGCTACGATTGAAAAGCGTTATGACATATAGTACATCAAACATAGCCATGTCAAAAGCTGTAAAATCACACGTGTTGACTTTATGGGTCATAACTTCTACAATTTTTCATCGATTCGCGTTTGCGCGAGAACATTCGTCTTAAAAGGAAGGAATTGTGGGACAACATGTCATGGTTCTTGCATCACGATAATGCACCAGCTCACACATCACGTCTTGTTCGCGATTATTTGAACAAAAATAATGTTAATATCGTTCCGCAAGCACCGATTCGCCTGATATGGCTCCATGTGACTTTTTCCCATGTGTTTCCCAAGCTCAAGTTGCCGCTCCGTAGAAAACATTTTGAGACAATTGAATTCATAAAAGAGATTTCGATGAACACACTCGAGCTTGACTTGTTTACAGTAGCACAGAAAACAAACTATGTGACATATCACCTACCAAAAAACGAAAAAATTATTTTTGCCATATGTCATCCGCGGACCGTTTTATTGATACCGTCTCGTTCATATTTGAGTAGAAGGTATGTGTGCCTTTCACAATTTGTGCACCTCAAAGAAATGGCGCGCACTGTTTTCGAGATTGCAGGTAATAACTGCACTATTGCACAAAAAACAGGTTTTTTAGGAATATCTCTAAAACCGTTCTTTGAAAAAAAACAATAAAAGTCACATTTGGTTTCAGCGACCTCAAATTAGTCTAAAAACGCGTTTTGGTCGAGTACCATTTTTGGTGTAAACTAGTGTTATCAAAATTATTTCAAAATATCCATATAAAAAATTAACTTTGTAAACCAGTCATTTACATCAAGGGTTAGTATTCAACAATATGTTGTACTTTTTAAATTATTACGTTCTCTGCTATTGCGAACGCGAAAAAAAAATACTTTTTAGTATTTATGCTAGGCTATGCCTGCTTTATTCGAAGTTCAATTTAAAACTTAAAACTAAGTTTACATGTTTTAGTTTTTATATTACTTTGAATATGCACCAGACGCTTATTAGGCATAAAAGGGTAATTTCCTGTTTATTACTTTTAACATATTACTTTTAACATATTTCTGTTGACGTAGCTATTATTAGCTTTTTGGTCAACAGCTAGCGTAAATACCAGTCAGCAGTTACTGGTTAATGTAATTGCAAATATCAATAAAAAGGAAAACAGTTTCCTGTTTACCAATTTATTGCATTTTATTTCGACACTGCTATTATTGGCTTTTGGGTCAATAACTAGCGTAAGTGTCAAGTCAGCGAAGAATTAACAAAGCTCGTGTTAACTCTTCCCCTCTTAGGTCGATTGTCCTCAATCGGCACAAGTGTTATGAAATTATAAAGTGACCTGGAAAAATGGGCCTTACGGTACGTCTGTTACATATTCTTTAGTTACATGCAATTTTTGGTTATAATAATTTTTTTTATAAAAAAAATTAGAGAAACAATAATAAAAATTAGCATAATTATTACATCAGTACTTATACTAATTATATGTTTGTTTTTATTATCTTTTACCAACAACTGAATGTCGCTCTTATGTTCTAAATGGCTTACATATAGAGCCTCGATTTTTAAATTCAAATTCGTTTCATTTTTTTCTCTTATATGCGTTATTAAATTTGGTAGAATAAATGTGTCATAACTTTTTAGATTAAAATTGTTGTAGGTTACGTTTGATATTGTGATTTTACAATTTATAAATTTTATCAAAAATGTTCCTTTATTTAGAAATTTTAAATTGTTACAATCATGGTTTATATTTCCATAAAAATGTTTCAGTATTAGTATCCCTGGTTCGATTTCTGTTACTGAAGATTCTGTTAAATTTTTTAGCTTCTCTAAACTCCAAAATATTGATTAAACATTCGTCATTTTTCCTAACTAAATTTTTCTCTAAATTATCCCTAACTTCTAAATTTTAAATGTAGTTATTATTATCTACAAGTACTTCATATTCGCTTAAAATAATTGATTTATTTAAGGTATTGGGGAGGGGCTCAAATTTTATTTTGGATAGTATACTTGCGGAAAATTGTGGAATAAGTAAGGTAAGTATAATGGTATTTTCCTGTGAAAAGTGAGGATAGCTGATTTAACTTTGTCTAATATCTTTTTTGTGAATTATCCTGCCTGACTTAGTTTTTATGGTTGTGTTAAAATTTTCTGCTACGATTTCCTTCTTATATGTAGCTGACAACTTACTTCCTATTCTCTTGTTTATTTTAACGTATATAGTGTCTCCTTCTGAGAACGTTTTTGCGGTTTTCCTATCTTTGTTGTGATACGAAAGATCCTGTTTTTGTTTATTTTGTAATTTCTCCCTGATTTCCTGTCTATCCTTCTCAAGGAGCTTGGGATCACTGCTAATTCTTCTCCCAAAAAATATTTCTATTGGTCTTTTCCCTGTGGTAGAATGCACGGAGTAGTTGTACTCCTTGACGGATTTTTCTAATAATTCACTGAAGGATCGGTGGCACTTATCGACTTGGAGACAGCGCTTATTTGCTGTAGGGTGGAGTGAAAGCATTCTACCTGCCCATTTGAAGAACTAGTATATGGAGGTGTTCGATATATATCTGTGCCAAATTCATTATTGATCATGAAGTTTATTGATTCTGAATTAAAGGATCTTTCCTTGTCCATAACTATTGTTTCTGGTACTAAGGCAAAAAGGATATCCCTTAGTGGTTGCCTTATATCTTCGCTTGCTTTGGAGCGAATAACTTTTGCTACTGCATATTTAGAAAATTTATCTACAGCTGTTAAAATAAGTTGTTTTCCCACTATTAATATATCTATATGGACTATTTGACCTGGGAATTGAGGTATGGGTGTGGCTTGTATTTGAGGCTTTGGTGGATTACGCTCGTATTTATTTTCCTTGCATGTAACACATGTTTTGATAATTCTCTTAATTTTATTTGCCATTCCGGGAAAGTAGTACCTTTCTAAAATCTGTGTTTTGTTTTCTTTACTATTCCTGTGGGCTCTATTATGTGTTTTAATAATAATTTCCTCCTGCTCTTTCTCATTAGTTATGTCTTGAACTTCTACTTGTGAGAACCTGATGCGATATTTGCTGAAATGTAGTGGGTATAATTCTTGTATTTTTCCCATTATGGATTCTTCAGTTTTAATGCAATTTATCACTGATGGGTTGAGGTATCTCTTAAGAATTGAAATAAGTATTTGTTGAGAGAATTCTACTTCTGTAACCATATGGCGATGATATGTTGGAAATATTATTTTGAATTGGTAAGTGGGGATCTCGTTGATCTTGAGGAATATCTGATTTTTGAAAGCGTTAATAGGTGCTTCAACACTGTATATTAAATTGTGGGCTGAACTGTCATCCGAATTCGTTACCATAGACAAAGTGTTAACCTGTGTTTCCGTATGAGGTATTCTCGATAGGGCGTCGGCCACGACATTTTGTTTACCAGGTTTATAAAATAATTCGTAAGAGTACTCCTCAAGAGCTGCCTTCCATCTCTTCATTTTCGAATTGTTATTTTTATTGCTTAGCGCGAATGTAAGTGGTTGGTGGTCAGTAAAGATTTCCACATTGGCTGATCCGTATAAAAAATTTCTAAATGAGTTTAAAGCCCAGATTATGGCTAACATTTCTTTTTCGTTAGCTGCGTAATGTTCTTCGGCTCTACTTAGAGTTCTTGAGATGAATGCTAATGGCTTAGAGTCCTGCGATAAGACTGCTCCTAGAGCAAATTTGGAGGCATCTGTTACTAACTGAAAGTTTTTGTTGTAGTCGGGATATGCGAGTACAATGTCCTCAGAAGTAAGTGAAAGTTTTATGTTTTTGAAGGCTCTTATGGCTTCTTCGTTTAAAATTATTCTAAATTTTGAAGATTTATTCTTCGATATTCGTCCTTCTTCCCCTCTGAGAAGAGTTGTTAGGGGTTTTGCTAACTTTGCGTAGTCTTTTATAAATCTACGATAATATCCGGACATTCCTAGAAAACTTCGTAGCTCTTTTAAAGTTGTGGGTTGCGGAAAATTTGCAATCGCTTGGACCTTCTCAGGGTTAGTTTATTGTCCTTTGAGGATATAATGTATCCTAGGAATTCAACTTCCTTTTGAAAAAATTTACATTTGTCCAACTGGACTTTCATATTGGCCTCTTCTAAAGTTGCAAAGATTTTTCTAATATGATTGAGGTGTTCATCCTCAGTTTTACTAAAAATAATAATATCGTCAATATAGACGTAACAGTATTTCCCTATATGCTCGCGCAAAATGTCATCCAGAGCTCGTTGAAAAATGGATGGCGCATTTTTAAGCCCAAACGGCAAACGAGTAAATTCGTATTTGCCGGATTTGATTGAAAATGCCGCTTTTCAAGTCTAATACGGAGAAAAATTTGCTTTCTCCAAGATTGGAAATTACCTCCGATATCTCGGGTATCGGGTACCTGTCGGCCATTGTAACTGAATTCAATTTCCTATAATCGATTACCATATGATACTGCTTGTTACCTTCTGAATCTGGTTTCTTAGGTACAACCCACACGGGTGAATTATAGGGAGATCTGGATGGCCTTATAATACCATCATTTAGTAATGTTTTCACTTGTGATTCTACGTCGCCTTTCAAAGATGCTGGATAGAGGTAGAATTTTGAATATACAGGTGAATCATTTAATGTTCTAATTTGTCCTAAGACCTTTGTTGTATATGTTAGCTTTTCATCGGGTTCAGAGAAAAGATTCGGATATGTATTTACGATGTCTTTCATAATGTCCCTCTGTTTGGGGGATAAGCCTTTTATTGCATTTACGCTTTGTGAAGCCTGCTGCTTAAGTCTGACCATACGGCCATTTCCTAAAATCATCTTATTATCCGCGGTGTATATTACTGCTTTTAGTGCTCTAAGTGTGTCGTTTCCCAAAATACCATCATTTGATTTCAATAAGGGCATAAGATAAAATTTAATTTTTTCTTCTATATTAAAGAGTTTAAAGTAGGTGTGTTCTACTATTTTTACATCTCCTACAATTGATTTTGCATAGAAAGGCTTTTCATTTTGTATTCGTTTTTTGGCTAAATTTGGTTTCGCATAATTTTTACTAGAGCCTGTATCTATTAGAAATCTTAAAATGTTTCCGCTCTCCGTCTTCACTTCGATGTATGGAAGCGAAGAGCTAATCATGCTAAAAAAATGAACGTCATTGCATTCTGCATATTCGTCATATTCAGTTTCCGCTTGGTTGCCCTCTCCTGATGTGTCTATATGAAAAGTCCTTTGATTTTTGGTGGGTGGCTGATTGTTAACCGATGGCGGTCTTTTGCCCTGAAACTGATTCTGAGGTGGTCTATTCATATAATTGATTTTTCGTGAATGTAAGCTTTGATCTACTTCCATTGGTTCTGGCTTCGGTTGAGGCTTCGGTGGCCTTGGAGGAGCATTAGTAGATTGATTTTGGTTGGAGTATTGTGGTCTAGCCTTCCACCTTGTTTGATTTACTTGTGGTTCGTAAGCCAATTGTGGGTAAAAGGACTGTTGTTGTGTTGGATATTTTCCCGAATTTGGGTATCCTTTTTTAATATTTTGTGCATGATTTGTTCGATAATTCTGGTTGTCCAGTTTCATGCATAAATGCAGAGCTTGGGGAAGATCAGCAGGCTCTCTGATACCTAATAACCGTGGTAGATCCCCATTCAGACCCCTGACGAATGTATCAAGTACCTTGTCCCTATAAGATTGGGTCATCATGCGAAGAGATTCGCTACCCATTTCTACACATCCTAATTTGTTAAGTATTAACGATAGATACTTACACACTTGTTGGTAGAATTCCGCTACAGTTTTATTACCTTGCACTAAGGTGGTTAGTTGATATTCCAAAGTGGAAATATCCCGTTTGTCTGCATAATGCATTGCAAGACACTTTACGATCGCTGACCAATCTAGTGGCGTATTATAAGATTCCAATGCCGTATCGGCATTTCCCGTAATTTTGTTTCTAATGACGCTAAGTATTCCGTAATACTTTGGAGTTCCTTTTAATGGTTCGTATATACTCAATATACGATCTACGCTTTTCTTCCAGGAGTTAAATTCCCCAGGACGTCCAGAGAAATCCTTGAGACATTTAACTACGTCTGGTATCTTATCTAAATCTGCCAAGTTACCCCGATGCCTATCCTCAATTGTTTGGTCTATCGCTGAACTTAAAAATGCATTTGGATTAAGGGTAGCCTGTACTACTCTTGGTCCCTGTTGCTGCAAAATATCTGTTGCTATGTTCGTTATTAAGGCCCTTAAGTCTTCTACGCTTAGTTGCCTATCGTTTGCAGCTTGAGGGGCAAGGACGGGAGGACGGATTAGATTGTTCGGATTTGCCATTTTAATTTAACAATATTTTCGTATTTATTGTATATATATATATCTATGTTTATAAATATTCCTTTTTTTCTTAATGTTTTTTGATTTTTACTCCTTCTGGGAAGGAGAGCTTTTTTACCCTGGAGGGTCCCGTAGGAATCGCAGAGTTAAGCTTTATATTATAAGACCGGAGGGTCCCCCTTTCGGTGGTGAATCGCGGCCTTTTATATTTAATTTTATCTGGCTGTACAAGCCGTGAGTTATATTACCTTATTTTTTCGGTCCTATAGTTTTAAAGCTAACACTTTGGCTTAATCTAGGATCTTATATATACGTATGTAATTCCTTTGAAGTTTCTCACCGTTGCTGCTTGTCTTAATATCGTTTTATTCCTGCCGCTGCTTGTCTTGATATCGTTTTATTCCTGCTGCTGCTGGTCTTAACACCTTTTCTACTGCTGCTGCTGAGATTGAGATGGCGGGCACATAATGCCTTCTCTTTTGCTATTTACCGCTACTTGAGGGCCACTTTCCCAATTTCAGTTTGTCCTTTTATAAGAATTTTTTGTGTTTTTTTTTTTTGTTTGCTCACTCGCGAATTTTTTCGCGGGTTTGTCCTTCTATAAGGATTTTTGCTCACTCGCGAATTTTTTTCGTGAACTGTGCTCGGGCGCCAGTTACGTTCTCTGCTATTGCGAACGCGAAAAAAAATACTTTTTAGTATTTATGCTAGGCTATGCCTGCTTTATTCGAAGTTCAATTTAAAACTTAAAACTAAATTTACATGTTTTAGTTTTTATATTACTTTGAATATGCACCAGACGCTTATTAGGCATAAAAGGGTAATTTCCTGTTTATTACTTTTAACATATTACTTTTAACATATTTCTGTTGACGTAGCTATTATTAGCTTTTTGGTCAACAGCTAGCGTAAATACCAGTCAGCAGTTACTGGTTAATGCAATTGCAAATATCAATAAAAAGGAAAACAGTTTCCTGTTTACCAATTTATTGCATTTTATTTCGACACTGCTATTATTGGCTTTTGGGTCAATAACTAGCGTAAGTGTCAAGTCAGCGAAGAATTAACAAAGCTCGTGTTAACTTACATATAACATCTACCATCCATATTTACATATGTAGCCAACAAAAAAGCTTGACCTGCCTCATAACACAGCTCATGTGCATATCTACATACAAAAAATTCAAGAGCATAGACAAACATATGCACACGCATAATATATATAGGTATATATATGGATTTATATATATAACTGGCGCGTACACCCGTTTTGGGTGTTTGGCCGAGCTCCTCCTCCTATTTGTGACGTGCGTCTTGATTTTATTCCATAAATGGAGGAGCTTTTTCATGGCAGAAATTCACTCAGAGGTTTGTCATTGCCTGCCGAGGGGCGATCGCTATTAGAAAAAACTTTTTCTTAAGTTTGGTGTTTCATCGAGATTCGAACCTACGTTCTCTCTGTGAATTCCGAAGGGTAGTCACGCAGCAACCATTCGGCTACGGCGGTCGGCGTAACATACATATATGTATGCAAAAAAACTTATCTAAACTGTATGCGTTTACATATACATATATATGTATGTATGCATATATGAATACATATAGTATATTGGAACAATGTTTCTACGTAGATGTTTCTATTTTAATCAAAACAATGCATATGCGTATATACATATATATTTACATATAACCGCACACACTCACTTTATGCCTCTACACGCCTATGTTTCCAAAACTAAAATTCTAAGTCTAGTGACTTCGGGAACAGAATGCATTCATAAGCGCAGCTATAGGGCCATGATTATTTACCCGCGACTGCGCTAAACAGTTTTAAATATTAAAAAGCACAGCAAAAACAAATTCATTGATAAGTTCGAGATCATATTTCTACGAGCAAAGTACTTTCGTTCATAAAACAAGCCGCCCACATGCCAATTTTCTCCACCATTCGAAAATAGTCAATACTGGAATATTTTTTACAGAAATAATTCCCAATATTTGGTAAATCATGAATTTTTGTCATATCGAATGGTCGCGCCTCTGAATATAGTATATGTATGCATCCTTACATGTGAGTAAATATGTCTTCTAATAGCTCGACAGCCGCAGCTGCTGTGCGTCAGGTGCGCGCATGAGCAAATAGTAAGTTGCAGAAACAACATAAGTAAATAGTTTATAAAAAAGTTCTGTGTCGCACATTTCAATACTAGGAGAAAATTGCGAAACAATTATTTTATATTCTCTGATAGTAGGTAAATAGTTAATTAGTATACTCGTATTACTTTACGTATGTAGTTCTTCAATTGATAAAAAGTGCACAAAAACATATGCATATATCTGCAAGGTTAGAAACTTACTCTGAAATCAGAGTTGGTTTTTTTATGGAGGTGGCAAAAACCATTGAAAGCCGAAAAATGTGAGACTTGTCTTTCGACCCACCCACTAAAAATCCACCCCAGCTCCGTTTCCCTCCCGCGGGACGACCGTTAGGTAATACTTCACGTGAGGAGGAGCGACCTATTGGCTCTACGTTAAATCTGCGCCGTTGTTCAGTGCGACGCAGCTTGGTAATTACTATTCTTGCCATGTTACTGACAGCGGACCAATGTTCTTCTGAGTCAAGCATGATATCTACTAGGTTGATAACCATTATTGGCTTCCCCACCCTATCACTCAATTCTACTCTTTCCAGGGCAGACAAAGGAAACATGTTCTGCATCTTCAACTAGACTGTCGCAAAAGGTGCAGCACGGGTCATCTTCGTGCATAAATTTATGCAGATAAGCCTTAAAGCATCCATGCCCACTAAGTACATGGGTCAGGTAGAAATCTATCTGACCATGCTTTCGATTTATCCATCTTGTGATATTCGGGATCAATCGATATGTCCATCGTTTGTTCATGGAATTCCTCCATTCCTCCTGCCAATTACGGATGCTTCGCTCCCGTTCTGTCCATCGGTTAGTCAGCTGTGCTGGATCCGCTCGATGTTTTTTTATTTAGGCGAAATCGAGTGCAGTCAGCTTAACTGGTAGCATACTCGCGAGGACTATTACAGCATCCTCCGATACTGTGCGTAATGCACAGCACACCCTGAGGGCACATAACCGGTACACCGATTTAATGCCTTTCATGTATGTGCTGCAGCTTGTTGCTTCGACCCAGGCTGGTACCGCATATAGCAAGATAGACGATACCACACTGCTGAGCAACTTCCAAAAAGCCTGCTTAGGTCCTCTCGTATTCATCATAATACGTGTCAATGCAGTTACAGCCTTCGCTGCTTTATCGCTGGCGTATGTTAGGTGCTATTTAAAGCTCTACCTGTGGTCAATCATTACCCCAAGATATTTGATGTACAGCTTAGACTCCTGTGCGTGGTCACCTACTCTGAGATTTGCTGTTTCAACTATTTTCCTGCTACTGATGCAAGGCTTAAACCACTATTGCGCAGCCAATCTTTTGTGATTTCGACCGCTTGGTTGCAAATCGATTCAGCCTGGTTAAGGAATTTAGCAACGACTACGATTGCAATGTCATCAGCAAACCCTATGATTTGGGAACATGGAGGTAGTTGGAGACGCAAGACTCCATCGTATATTATATTCCAGAGGATTGGGCCCAACACTAACCCCCGTGGTAGTCCTCCGGTTACTCTGTACCTTTTCATTCCTTCGTCGGTTTGGTATTGCAGCACTCTGTTAGTGAAGTAGCTTGCAACTATTTTCCGAATGTAAACTGGGACTAGGAAATTGCCCAGCGCATTTAGGACTTTGTCCCAGTTTGCTGTATTAAATGTATTTTTTACATCTAACGTTGTGACTAGGCAATACTCTTTATCTCCGTAGAGCCAGCGAGAACCCTCGATCGCTTTGTGAGCGATGCGCTTAACCGCTATAACAGCATCTTTGGTAGAGCGTGTTTTACGGAAGCCATATTGGTGCGGCGATAACCCTCCGCCACTATCGATGGCAGATTCCAGGCGATTCACAATTAGCCTCTCTAATATTTTCCCTGCCGTGTCCAGTAAGCATAGTGGGCGGTAGCCTGAGGGATCTTCCGCCGGCTTAGACCTGCACTACCTTTTGCAGTTTGCACTCTTTCGGGAATGTGCATTCTTCTAAGCAGGAGTTGTAAATATCCACAAAGATTTCTGGATGCTTTTGGATTGCCAACTTAAGAGCTTCATTCGGGATAGCATCCGGCCCGGGTGCCTTATTACCTTTAATCTGTTCGAAAATGTGCAAAATTTCGTCAGTGTTGACCAAGCATCGATTTCCATCGTTTTCCATACAGCTAACAGCGTTGGCTGCGATGCCTTGCTGTTGGAGGAACAATGTTGCGCAGAATAACCGGGCACGTTGTGGGCAGCAGTTTAAAGGCTTTTGTTTTTTTCATCACAAGCTGGTATGCAAATCCCGATGGATTGCTGTCAGCATCCTCGCATAGTTTTTGAAAGCACCGGCGTTTGCTGCTCTTAATTGCACTTTTTAGTGTTTTCCTTTTTTGTTTGAGTAGGAGTGTGTTCCTTTCAAAGCTGGTCGTATCTTCGCGTGCTGCAGAGAGCTTTTTATTAGGCCATGTTTTACTCAGAGCTGCATCACATGCTTTAGTGAGTTGCCTTATGATTTGGTTAGTTTTTTCAGCCGCATTTCCAGTGGGTATAAAATTTGCCATCATTATCACGAACACTTCCGGGTCCAAAGTTCCAACCCGGCATCTGACCTCGTGCGAGTTAGATGACTTTGGCCTATCATGTTTGCCTATAACGCAAAGTATTGCGAAGTGACCACATCCAGTGTAATACTGGCTAAGGGACCATCTCGTACTACTCACGAGGCTAGAGTTAACAAATGTCAGGTCGATTATTGACCCTTTCCCTGCTCTTTGGAATGTTTGCTGGTTCCCAGAATTCATAAGCGCTATGTCAAGCATAGCGAACGCTTCTAAAAGGGCTTTTCCTCTAGGGGTGGTTCGGGGGCATCCCCAGTTCACTGCCCAAGCGTTAAAGTCGCCAGCTACAATGACCGGACTATGATCTTTAATGTCATGTGCTAGTTCTTCCAGTGCGTGTATGGCTTCCGCTAGGGTTAAGCTAGTTGGAAGATAGCAGCTGTAAGCAAACAGCTTACCAACACGGGCTCGTACATAGCCACGTATTGCGTTTATATTCGTCATTCGTGACCTAATCATTCCACAATTCAATATAGCTGATTTGCCTGTTGCGTCGGATACCCAATCGTTCCCATTTCCGAATTTATAGGGTTCGCTGAGTATTGCAATGTCTATTATGTGCTCTCGTACAGACTGTTTGAGCAGGCTTCGAGCCTTCTCGCAGTGATTTTAATTCAGTTGGAGAAACTTCATTTATGTCACATTTCTTTGAGTGCCCTTTGATATAAAGGGCACTTGTTGCTAGTCATCGCGTGTGCGGTGTCGTTTATTTTTTTCTTTTTACAAATTAAGCAACTTGCTGTTTGGGTACAACTCTTCGCTGGTGATCTTTACTGCCGCATTTAAAGCAGGACATGGTGAAATCGTTCGTACTTTTGCACCTCGCTGCAACATGCCCGTACTCAATGCACTTAAAGCACCTTTTCGGGTCAAGTTTTTCTCTAATACGGCAGATAACTAGGCCAATCCGTATTTTGCCTGCTGCTGTAAGCTTAGTGGCGACCTCTGGTGTAACTTTTAGGGTCGCCGTTTGCGTCTCACTATAAGCTTTTCGCAAGTTAGCAACTGCAGACAAAGGCACATTTAGTTCCTTGAATTGGCTAGTTATAGCTTCATGAACTTCGTCTTTCGTCGTGATTTCGTCGAGATCACGAATTTCGATTTGGCGTAGTTCAGTTAGTGTCCTTACTTCAACTACATCTCCCAAGACAGCTTTAACTGCTTCGTTGATCTTCAGAGTGTTTGAATCAGATGATCGCTCAAGCACCAGTAGCAAGTCACCATTTTCAGTTTTCTTAACACCATATACTTTCGAGTTAAGCTCCTGTAAACATGGCTCTGTTTTCACACGTTTCGGAATGTCAGCGTATGAGACATTGCCAACGCTTTTGACAACGATCGCGTCTTTACGGGACGGACTCTGTCGCCTGCGATTTCCCCTCGTGTTTGCTTCGTCTGTTTGTTTCCCGTCTATTTTTGGAGTGTTATTGTTGGTTTCTTTACGGTTTTTCTTATTTATTACCGTGTTCCATCCTTCGGAGCTGGTCTGCTCTTTTGTTGATACCGGCGTTGCCTTCAGTGTTCCATCGTGGTCACTTTTACTCTTTTTTTCCGTGCAACCACTGTGTCTATACATCTCTTTGGCGTACCATCCGTGACGCGCTTTATAAGAGGCGATGTTTGCGTGCATTCATTTTTTGCTTCGAGTACCACACTTTTTGTCCCTTTTAACATCCTTATTCTAGAAGTCAGTATCGACCTTTCTAACTTCTTATGGAGCTCAGAAATGCTCGAAACCAGATCACGCATTGGCTGGTTGATATTACGCTTTGGGAGTTCCATCATCTTCGTTAGCTCTTTACTTTTAGCACTGATGCTGCGGTTGAGCTCTTCTGTTGTGGCCCCCTTTGCGACACTGCTGTACTGCATGCATGGTGACGCAGATCGGGTTCTACCAATCAACGAAGGCGAATGAGCCAATCTCGAGCTCCTTTGAAAGGGTTTTTTTACCAGCTCCCCGCTGCTGTTACTGCCGTCTGCAGTCTCTTTTGGCAGATCCAATGATGGTGTTGCTATTTTAGCTTCTTTTAGGATAGTTATATTTTGATTGCTTGTATTCATAGTTGTTCGACCCCAACTCGTAAGTCGTTATCCCTATTCCGGTGCGTAGTTACTTGTTCATGGTTCCATGGTTGTCTTTGCAAGCAGGGAGGCCCTGCGAGGGTTGACGAAGGCTCCTTATGAGAGCCTAAGCTCAGAGCCAAATCAGTGTTAACTAGGAATGTTACATCTAGACCTACGCCGACACTCTAAAGCCATAGTTTTAACAGGGTGGGGGTGGCTGCACCAATAACCTGAATGCCATTTCAGCTAGATTTAACTCAGTGTCTATTCACCTTTGACACAGTAACGATATCGGAATTGCTAGCTTTTAGACTGCATCCTTCGCTACTGCCGCTCATTGTCGGGGATTGTTTATTTGTTTAATACTTATTCACAACTAACCTGTTACTACATGCCTTCCGGCTATCCGCAACCTGCCGACCTCCACGGTAGCTTAGAACCCAGCTTAGTCGCCCGACCCGAAGGACGTGACTCCGTGAAATCAGAGTATTTGAAGGTTACTGTACATACAATGCTGTGCCTATGAATGTGCGCTGGATTTCTTGAGAAGTTTTACCGTAATATTTTTTTGCTGTGGCAAGGGCATATATATAGACACACAATATATACCATATATACCATATATGCGCATATGTATATAAATTCACATATTTAAATTTGCATATGCCATCTTCTCTGTGTGCCTGGTAATGAAGCGTTTTCTATAGAGGATTTTGATTTGGTTCGAAGGAATCAACAAAGTTTTACAGAAGATGCCTTAGGCAGACATAATATTATAAATACATATATAATATAATTTTGGATGATTTGGAAGAAAATTTAAGTACATAGTCATATTAAAAAGCTACTAATATTCTTTGCTTTTAATCACCAACAAATTCTTATCGACTGCTGCTAAATTTACATACATATGTAATTCATAATTCATAATAATACAAAACAACACGCAAGTGTGAGAAAATGTAGTTTCCATTAGCTTCTATTTTCTTACGTATATAATACATATGTAGAATGGTTCATTTGATATGTCCATATGATTTGTATGCATGTGTACATATTAGATTTGTTCTTTTTGGTTTTTTATGAAAAATGCGCGAAGTTGTATGTATGCATGTTTATAAACATATATTAGCACAGGAGATATGTATGCTACGTTAGGAAAATTGCGCGAAATTGTATGTATGCATGCTTACGAGGGGTGCCTTTTACATTATATGTCGGGAGAACAAAAACAATTTTTAATCATAGAAAATCACTTTATTGTTTTTCAAAATATTCTCCATGAAGATCTATACACTTTTGCAAGCATTTGAACCAATTGTCGAAGCACTTTTGCCACTCTGAATCAGGTACCTCCAAAACATGCATTCTGAATGCCGCAACCGCTCCTTTAGGTGTCGAAAAACGTTGACCTCTCAGTTTGTTTTTTACGTACGGGAATAAAAAGAAGTCATTCGGTGCCAAGTCAGGACTATGCGGCCCATTAATTCGATGTTTTGGGTGCTCAAAAATGCAGTTGTTTGAGCCGATGTGTGAGAGCTCGCATTGTCCTAGTGAAGAGTGATCCGTTTTTGGCGATTGGTTTTCCTAATTTCTTGGAAGACAACTGGCAAGCAAATGGTTGTGTACCACACAGAATTTACTGTTCTGCGTTGTTCTAGTGGTACGGTTGCGGCATGTCCAGTTTTTCCGAAAAAACAGGTGACCATTTGCTTGGAAGTGCTTCGTGCGCGAACAACTTTTGTTGGATTTGGCTCATCTTGAAACAGCCATACAGTCAACTACTGTTTACTTTCGGGCTCATACGCGTAAATCCATGATTTATCACCTGTCACGATGTCATAGACGTGTTTCGAAGCCCCGCGATCGTATTTTTTGAGCATTTCCTTCGACCAATCGACACGAGCCTTTTTTTGAGCGATTGACAAATTGTGTGGGATCCAACGCGAACAAATGTTTTTGACAGTCAAATGTTTATGCAATATTGAATGTATGCTGGTCCCACTAATGCCGAAGATTGTCTCAATCTCACGATAGGTCACATGACTATCGTGCAATATCAGTTCGCGCACAGCATCAATGGTTTTCGGAACAACAATTGATTTTGGACGACCTTCACGAAATTCGTCTTGGAGTGAACTACGACCACGATTGAATTCACCATACCATCGATAAACACTGGTCCTTGATTGAGCTTCATCGCCAAAAAATGAATTAAGTTCATCCATGCAATGTTGCTGAGTTAATCCACGTCGAAAGTTGTAAAAAATATTTATTTATTTATTTATTTACAAACGTGGTATAAAAATATAATTATTTTAACCCGAGAATAGGAGCACTGGCTGCCAGGACCTTCAGCTCTCTGATTTGTTATAAAATGAATTATGAATTAATTATAGGCAAACTAGGTAAAGTTATAGTAAATTAGTTAAATAAGTTTCTTTAAATCGGTCTGTGCTAAGTAATCTGTTATTTTTATAATATTTTCGTAGCATATATTTTTTAATAGTAATGATGGGATTTGGTCCCCAAAAATATTGCTCCTTACTGTGGAAAATTGTGTGCAGTTGTCGAGAAGATGAATTGATGTTAGTGGTGATGTAGGGCAGTGCTGGCAGTAATTATAATAATAATATATAATAATAATATAATAATTGAGTACATATTTATTGAAGTCTTTTTTCGAAAACTTGTTAAATGTTTTAAGCGGTTCCATGGCGGCCAATTTAGCTCGTTCGTCCGCTATTTCGCTCCCTTTAATGCCTGCGTGGCCTGGTACCCACATTAGTTTTATGTTGTTGTTATTGCCGATCAGTTTGTTGCGAATTTGGGAAATAACATAAGTTTTATTTCTTATATTCAGTATTGACGCTATTGTTGATCTGCTGTCCGTGCATATAATTGTTTTAAGATTTGAGTTTTCAACAGAAATGAGCCCGTTCAGGATTGCTGTGGCTTCAGCTGTGTAAACAGAGGCAAAATGGGGAAGGATGCCTGCTGAGACAGTCTTCCCCGAAGAATCCACTACTGCGAAGGATGTACTTGTTTCAGTTTTTGATCCATCAGAAAATATCATGTTCCATTCGCCAAGTAGAGGGTTAGTGAGCTCTGAAAATAAGCGTTGATAGGTTATTGGGCTAGTGCCACTTTTATTGAATTTTTCTAATTCCAAGATGAAAAAAGATTTGTTTATGTGCCAGGGCGGGAAGTCTTCTTTTTCTGAGATTACTGGTGAGTATATGCCAAGTCGATGATAAGTCCAATTGTTGATTTCCGTTTTGGCGTTTTTTTCCGCTGAAGTTCGGTTAACACTGTTATATATATAGTGTTATATATAAAGTTTTATTGTTGCACAGAAATAACTTTGGAATGAGTTTCATGAGACATGCATCAAATCTTTCTTCTATTGAAGGTAATCCAGCTTCAACTAATAAGAATTTTATCGGAGATTTTGGAAACGCGCGTATGCTCCTGGTAACGGCCGTATGATATGGGGAATAAGAAGCTTAATGTTGCTTCTCGCACAATTGCCATATATCGGGAGACCAAAATCAATCTTGGACAGTAAAAGAGCTTAGGTTACATTTATAAGAGTAGATTGGTTAATTAAACAATGTTTTGATGATAAATATTTAACTATACTTAATCTGCCAGCCAGTTGCTTTCGTAAGTCTAAACAATGTTCTTTAAATGTTAGCTTTTTGTCAAAAATTATACCCAAAAACTTAAGACTAGTTGTATTGACAATTGGTATATCGTTATGAACTAAATTAAAATAATTACATTTATGTTTGCGACAAATATGGAAGCTTTTACATTTCTTAATGGAGATTTTAGCACCTGAGACTTCGCCCCAACGAGCTATGTCTGAGAGTATATCTAAGAAGTCTTTCTTTACAGCATTTAAGTCATTAACTTTAGAAAACAATAATAAATCATCTGCGTAGCAAATGTGAGAAACATTTTTGTACTTGTTAATTACAATACTGACTTCATTGAAGGCTGCTATGAACAAGATAACAGACAGTGGAGACCCTTGAGCTATACCATTATACAAAGGATGGTAATTAGAGTAGGCGTTGTTAACGTTTACAACAAGTTTGCGGTTGGTGAGAAAATCTTGAATCAGGTTAAGTAACTTAACGCCTAAATTCCAATTTTGAATCTGACGAAGCAGAAAGTGAACTCCAACGCGGTCGAAGGCTCTTTCGAAGTCGATACTCAGGGCTTTCTGTTGGAAAGGGTAGTAGATGCGTTGTTTTCAAAAAAGAGAAGAGCACCGATTGTGCCCTGCCCTGCCTTAAAGCCTACTTGTCGTGGACTTATTAAGTTAAATTTTGTGGCATGCCAGGAGATACGCATTGATATAATCTTTTCAAAGAGTTTTGCCAGACAGCTAAGTAGCGATATCGGTCTGAACCCACTGACCTCTGTTGGAGTAGCATTTGGTTTAAGGATGGGGATAATTACTGCATTTTTCCACGCCTGGGGGTAAATTCCCTGGTTTAAAATATTATTATAGAGTCTTAGAAGTCTGGTCTTCAGACAGAGAGGAAGATGATGTAACATGGGATATGATATACGATCGGCTCCAGGGGTCTTGCCCGACAGAGAAGAGAAGGTGGATTCTAATTCTATATGTTCTATCTTGGAGTCTAGGTATTGGGAAAAGGTGCAACCGGTGTTATCGTTGCTGCTTAAGTATTGGTTTTTGGTAGTTACAAATGTTTCGTGAAAATTAGAGTCATGAGAACTATCGGACCAATATGAAGCAAAGCGGTTGGCTATTTCTTTTGGGTCAGTTATGGGACCATTTGAGTTGCTTAGAGAGATTGCCGGAGTTTGGGTATAAGAGCCAGATAGTCTTTTAATATCGAGCCAAGCTTTCTTCGGATTAGTTTTATGACTAATGGACTCCGAGAATTTTTTCAGACAGTCTCTTTTAGCTTGTTTGCACTTTTTGCGAAAAATTGCATTTGCTTTCTTATAACGAATCAAATTGGTGTATGTTCTAGAACGTTTATATTCACTTTTGTCAGCTGAGATAGTTCGGTTGACCAGTAGGGTACCGATTTTGAAAAGATTTTGTTCGTAGATTGAGGAATGGAAAAATGTGCAGAAGTCCGAATTATTTTAGTTATCACCGCAGCTTCTTTATTTATGTTGTCAGAATATGGGTAGTAAGAGCAAAGATTAGATGTCACTTGTTGAAACATTTCCCAGTCAGCTTTGTTTGTTGGAAACTTAGGTTTGGGAGGTACTTTGTATGCCGATTGAGTGCGGAGCACAGTGACGATGGGATAGTGATCGCTGCCATCCAGATCAGATAGGGTGATGGTTGTAAGTTTTGGTGCAATGTTGGATGAACAGATTGGTAAGTCAACGGTTGTGAAAGTTTTATGTGTAGAAAAGTGTGTTGGGCTATTGTCGTTTAGTATGGTAAGATTTTCTGAGAGAATTAGGTCCTCTATAATAACGCCTCTGGTGTTTGTGTTTTCGGATCCCCAAAGAGGGCTCCAAGCATTAAAATCTCCAGCGATTATAACCGGGGTTGAGACTGAGCTTATGAATTGCCTGAGTTCATTGCATGATATATTTTGTAGTGGTGGTATGTATATAGAGACAATAGTGAATTTGAAACTTAGTGTAATTTCTATTGCAATTGTTGCGATGTTGGACTGAATGTGCAGTTCTCTGTGGGGAATGGATTTCTTTACTAAAACCGCGATGCCTTATTTGTTCGAATTGTTTTGTGGTAGGTTAAAGAAAAAACCTTTGTATTGAGTAGATACCGCAGCTGACTTTCCAGCAGCTAGATGGGTTTCTTGAATAGATATAACGTCATGCGATTGTTCTTTTATCAAGGTCTCCAGCTCAGTGAAGTTATTGTAAAAACCGTGCATGTTCCATTGTATTATCTTAAACGTTTTATTTGTATAGAGTTATCGCAAAACGTAATGAGGGGGGGATATGTTACATGCATGTCTATTGACAATCGTCAACTGTCATGTACTGATTTTCAGTATTGTACTGTGTTAAATTATGCGTTAGACCGTCATTGATAGCATGAGAGTCAGTTGAAGTTGTTGTGAGTAATTGAGTAATTGGTTGATTTTGGTCTATATTCCTTTGGTCTATTGTCCTATGATACTTGCGAGAGTAGATTCAAGGTTGAAAGAGGATTGTTAAAAAGAGTGAAGAGGTGGTGATATAGTGTGTTCATTATCTAATGTATTTGTGGATTGTGATTCGTGTGTATTAATAATTTGTTGGGTGTCGTTGTTATTTGAGATGTTGGTTTGAGGTATATTTTGTTGGTCGATGTTGGAAGAATTATTTAATAGAATGTTGGATGGAGAGTCATTTTTTGATTTATTTTGTAGAATAGAGAGAGGTGAAATAATAGTGCTTGATGTTGGTTTTTCTTTATTATTATTTTTTTGTATTTGAGTTTCTCTTACTTTCGTGGCGAAAGATGTATCGAGTGTTGGCATTGTTTGTGCTTGGTAAAGTTTAATTGCTTCACGCATTGAGCATTTGTTTTTGCATTTTATTTTAAGTAATTCTTTCGATTGTAAATATTTGGGACATGTGTTGGCTGATGAGGCGTGGTTGCCTGAGCAATTCGTGCAAAACGTGCGCAGAGAACGTTAATGATAGAGAATTCTCACGAGCTACGAATAGTGTGAATTGTCATAAATGAAGTCTAAAAGCCGCCGGGGTGTGGTGAAACTTTTAACAGAGCTGTTTACAGCGATTTCTCCTTTAGCATATTGGCCCTGCACAGTTTTTGGCTTCTGTAGGAAATCAAATTGACGAATAGCCGACGGCATTTTGCAAAGTATTTTCTTGTGCATTTGTATGTTCCCTTGATAAACGAAAATTTATTCAATTTATATTTTCAAACATATACAACCAAATAAAGATTTAAAATCCAACATTTAAAATCAAAGTAACTTTAATGTTTGTTGCTTTAATTTTAAAAGAAAAATTTAAACAAAATACATTATAAAACGACCTCACATTTTGTTGTGTGCGTTTTAGTAAATTTGATGAAAATTTTTACTATTTTTTCGAGTCGAAATTAATTTTAGACAAGAATTCAAAGAGCATATTGGTATGTATATTGATGAATATATATGTATATCAATATATGTATACATACATATATTATGATAGTTATATTTGTGCAAAAGTTCAATTGTATCTTTAATTCTTATAGTGTTACAAATGTATGTGCACACGCACTGCAGCATTGCCTTATCATATTTACATATGTACATTTGAATATGCATTTTTTGTTCCTTTGCCAAACGAATTTTTTTTCAATTTACATATATTACAGGGAATAATACATACATATATGCATGCATTTTATAGATAGTATAAAACTTTGAAATTTAAAATAAATAAAAGAAAACTTCAAAGAAACGTATTTGCATACATATATGGGACAACTAAGTTCTATTGCATCTTTAATAAGTGTTGCACGCATACACATGTATGTATGCACTGAAGCAACATGACATACCTCACTAGCATCGCCTTATCATATTTAATGCAATAATTAGGGAGTAAATATTCGAATGATCGAATTCCTGCAAATGCTAAAACAACTTCACACATACACAAGAAGATGGCATATGCAGATATAAATATGTGAATTGAATTCAAGCAAAACAATGCTTATTAATATGCACATATGCATGTACATCCATATGCACACGCAGGGCACTCACTTTATTCCTCAAAATGCGTATGTCGTTCAAAGCTAAAATTCTATGCCTAGCGACTACAAAAGCAAAATGCAGTCATAGACGCAGGCGTAGCGGCCATCATTCTAGTTGCCATAGCACTGAACAGTCGCGGCGGCGCCGAACAGTTTCCACTTTTGTACTGTAGAACAAAAACTCATCATCAAAACATTCATTGATAAATTCGAGCTCATAGTTCTAAGAGCAAGTACTTTCATTTATAAAACGAGCCGCCCATATGCCAATTTGCTCGACCATTCGAAAATAGTCAATATTGGAATATTTCGCGTATAATTATTTGCCAATATGTATTTGGTAAATCTTGAATTTTTGTCAAGTAGAGTGTCCGTGGCTTCGTACATTGGATGCATCAATATATGTATGTAAATATGTGTATATGTACAATGCTGTGCCTATGAATGTGCGCTGCCCCTATGAATGCGCGCTGGATTTCTTGAGAAGTTTTACCCTTTTATTTTGAGCTGTAGCTAGTGAGCATACATACACACAGCATATATGTACATATGCGCATGTGTATATAAATTCACAAATCTACATTTGCATATGCCATCTTCCTGTGTGCCTGGTAATGAAGGGTTTTCTATAGAGGATTTTGATTCAGTTGAAGGGAATTAACAAATTTTCCAGACACCACCCGACAGACAGACATAAATATGTATATAATTTTGGATGATTTGGAAAAATTCAAATATATGATCATATTAAAAAGCTACCTAACATTCTATGCTTCTAATCACCTACAAATTCTTATCGACTGCTGCTAAATTTACATAATTCAGCCCCTTACTGTTAACTTTTGGTGAAAAATGTGGCTGTGGTGTACCACGCGACTAACGAGTCCGAGGGTTCCGTAAGCAAAAAAAAATTACTTTTATTTATCAGTCCATTTTACAAAATGAATCCAACCTGTTCTAGAGCCCAGTTAAAACTGAAGCTAAAGCTACAAATGTAATACTTATAAACTAAAATATTATTTAGAAGTTCAGCTGACGTCTGTTGAAATAAGTATTGCAAAAAAATAATAATTTATTAAATTGTTATTATTGCGGAAATATTGTTAAGTGAAAAAAAAACAGTTTGTCAAACTTTGCAGTTTATTGACATTTGAGAATTATTTGTGAAAAAAAACAGTTTGTCGAACTTTGCAGTTTATTGACATTTGAGTTCATTAAATTGCTACTATTGCGAAATATTGTTAAATGTTGAAAATGCAGTTTGTTGACATTAAATTGCTACTATTGCGAAATATTGTTAAATAAAGAAAATGCAGTTTGTTGACATTTGGGTTCATTAAATTATTGTTCCCAATTAATGGGTAGGGAGTGTGTTGAGTTATTGGAATGGGTAGTTGACGTAACTCCTCCCCCCTTTGACTGAAAACTCTCCTGAGTTTTTCTAGTTATCTCTATTTCGTTATGTTTTGATTTTTTATATATGTAAAATATGACTACTGTACCTAGGGCTATTAAACTGAATGTCAACGCTAGGCTATTAAAAATGTAGTTTAGTTTTTTGTGAAATCTGATTTCTTCGATCTTTTGAATGTTTTCGATCTGTTTCGATACTAATTCATCAAACGTTAGCTGAGATGTAATATTATTTAAATTAAAATTATTATTTATTAAAAAGTGTTGTTCAAACTTATCTTTAGAATTATAATACAGATCTCCATTTATTTCTAATTTACAACCGTTAAATGTTATTAGTTTATTTCCACTTAAATTGAACTGTCTATTATTACAACTACTATTAGCTATAGAATTTACATGATTTTTTATGATTATTAAGCCAGGTTGTATTTCTATAGTTTCTACTTGTTTGTTCTTTTTCCTTAAGCAATTATTTCTGAAAATACAAAGATTAGACTTTTTTAAATTGCTTCTTTTTACTTCATTATTAAAATCATAAATTGAATTGTTTATTCTTAGGATCTCTCTTTTTTCAAAAACAAGTTCTTCTTTGTTTTCATTAGGTATAGGTACAAAAATTGATCTTTTTACTTTTCTTATATCTTTAGGTATTTGTATTATAAAAATTATTTTATTTTCTTTATAATGTCCTGCACTTAATCTTGTATTTTGCATTTTGTAGAGATCGATGTTGTAACGAATTATTTCTTCACTTGTTAATACATTATTATTCATAGTATTTGTCTTTGTGGCTACAAGATTATTTTGTATGTGTTCAATATTGTCTAGCAGAATTTTAATTTTTAGCAATATATCCAGATATAGGAGCTTATTTTCTAATTCTTTGTCATTCTTGGATATTTGATTTAATTTTGAGGTAATCTGCGTTCTGTCACTTTCTGTTGCGTCTTTTAGTTTTGAAATTATTTTGTTAAATACATGGTTTATCTCTATGTTTCCGTTAAGGGTTTTTGTTATTGCATGATTGTTGTTGTCAATTGCTAGTAAATGTCTTTCTATTTCTGTCCTGTCAAAATCGTCCATTGTGCCATATAGCCATTTCATGGCTGTTCCAATAAAGTTTATTAGTCCTCTCGGATGTCTAGTAGGAATGTTTGTTTTTGAGTTTTGATTTTGATTTTTCCAGTTCTGTATTAAGGAAGTGTCTGTCGTTGATATTTGCTATTACTTTTGTATTTTCTTCGAGTCCTTCTATGACATATTGAATTTCCTTGGGGTCAATGATGTGTAGAATAGTGTCGTAGTTGTAAGTTATGTCTGCGTCTTCTAGTGCTATTTCAGCGAAGCCATTTGTACTATTGATGTTTTCGACAACTAATGTGGTGTTATTTACAGTGAAGAGCGTCATTATTATGGTTATTAGCAGTGTCATGTGTACCTGAAAATTTAGTAGTCCTTTTTATGTTAGTTGGGTGAATATTTGATAAATTCGTTTTTTTGTATCTAGGTTCTTGTTTATGTCGAACAGCCTTATAGTTTTTCACGTACCCTTCCTGATTTGTGTTTTGATATTCCTCCCTGTCAATATTCAACTTTGTAATTTTTCTCTCTTTTGTGGTCCGTAGTAAATTATAAATTTTGTTCTTTTCTATTTTTCCATTTGCTATATCTATTGGTCTTGTCTTGGTTACGGAATGGATGGATCTGTTGTACCATTCAGTACATTTATATATTTTTTCCTGGACTGTTAAACTTGAATTTTCCATTTCTAACATTCGAAATCTTTCTGCTAAGGTGCTGTGAAACCTTTCGATATCCGCGTTTCCGGTATGAGAATTTGGCTTTGTAAAATGAATTTCCACTTGTTCTTGCCTAAGAAAATCTTTTACATTTGTTGAGTTGAATTCGTTGTCAGCTACTATGCGTTTCGGTTTTGAGGTGAGAGAGAAATATAAACGAAGTTTTTCTATAAGTGTTATACTGTTTCTGTCTTTTAAGTAAATAGTAGTAGCTTGTTTCGAAAATTTGTCTATGATGGTTAAAAAACTATGTTTCTTAATTACGTAAGTGTCCATGTGTATTATCTCATTCGTATCTGTGGGTATTTCCGTTATAAAGAATTTCGGTTTATATGGTTTTCTGTCGTATTTACCTCTACAACAAATATCACAATTGTTAATATATTTTTGGATAAGTAGTTTCAAATTTTTGAAGTATATTGTATTTTTTAAACCCTGATAATTTTCATTTATCCCCGCATGTCCAGTTTCTTCTTTATGATATTTTTGAATATATCTGTAAGCTTCTTCCTCGTTTCTCATGTCTTTAGCATGATATGAGCATCTGTAGAATTTTACACTACCATTAAATAATTCTATTAGCTTCTGTTGCACTATATTGTAGTCTGAATCTGAAATTCCTGAATAAATTCCTACTTTCCCCGTTTTTATAAATCTTCTGAAAATGTCCGACATGAATCCACTCCTAATATCGTCTAGACTTACACAAATTTTTCTTTTATTGTCAACTATTCTAATTTCTTCCGTCTTACTTTCTGTCAAGATTATTTGGGTATAAAAACGGTTAACGACTGAGTCTAATATGGGAAAATGATCGTTCAGTTCCTCTTCTTGAGAGTGAATAGTAGCGGTTGTACTTATATTGTCTAAGTCAATTTCCCTTGTATTTTCATCTACTGCACAAATTTCACCAGTATCTGCGTTAATTCTACTGAGAAAATCGGCTAGAGTATTCTCCTTGCCTTTGATATACCCGATGTTAATATCGTATTCACCAAGTTTGAGTAACCAACGTTGAAGCCTAGGATTTATGTCTTTTCCTTTATATTTTGTTTGTAGCCATTTTAGTGGTTGGTGGTCCGTCATAAGGTCAAAATTTCTTCCATATATGTATGGCCTGAAGTAATTTACTCCCCAAACGATAGCCAACAACTCCTTTTCTGTTGTTGAGTATCTTCTTTCGTGTTCATTTAGGGTTCTACTTGCGTAACTGATAGGATAATTATCTTGTGTTATTACTGCGCCTATTGCGAATTCGCTGGCATCTGTTGTTAATTTAAATTTCCGTTTAAAATCTGGGTATTTAAGGATGGGTGTATCGATTAGTAGTCTCTTAAGTTTGTAGAATGCATCCGTATATTGAGGGTCATTTTTATTAATCTTGGTATTCTTTTTTAAATATTTTGTCAAACCATGGGCAATTTTAGCATAGTCTTTTATGAATTTTCTATAATATCCTGTTATACCTAGGAATGATTTTATCTGTTTCTGATTTTCTGGAAGTTTTAGTTTTTGGATAGCCCCGATTTTGTTCGGATTAGGTTTGATTCCTTCAGTGGTAAGAATGTGTCCTAGATATTCGGTAGATTTTGCGAAAAAATTGCACTTATCAACTTGAATCTTAAGATTGTGTTTTCTAAGAGCATTGAAAATTTTCTGTATACTATCCCTATGTTCTTGTATTGTGCTACTGAAAATTAAAATATCGTCAAGATATACAACACATATTTTTTTGATATACTCCCTTAGTACTGAATTAATCAATCTTTGAAAAGTAGCAGGAGCGTTTTTTGTCCAAAAGGCATACGAACGAATTCATAATGACCTAATGGAGTAGAAAATGCTGTTTTCTTCCTATCTTCCTCTTTAATAAGGATTTGATGAAAGCCTTTGGCTAAGTCGAGAGTCGTGAAGTATTGTGCTCGACCAAGCTTTTCTAAAATTGTATCAATATTTGGGATGGGAAATTTATCACTGACAGTTATTTCATTCAAAGCCCTGTAGTCTATTACTATTCTCCATTTTTTTTTCATTGAATTGTGCGACTTCTTGGGCACAATCCATAAAGGAGAATTGTATGGAGATATACTTTCCCTAATTATCCCTTGTTCTAACATTTCCCGCATTTGTTTATTGATTTCTTCCTCATGGATCTGAGGGTACCTATATATCTTCGAATATACCGGTTTGTTAATCGTTGTCGTAATTTCGTGTCGTACTTCATGAGTGTGAGTAAGTAAGTTACCCTCTTGGAAAAATAGATCGGAATTTTTTTGAATAAGTTCCGTTAAAAATGTTTCTTCTTCTTTGTTCATATCATCACGTTTTAATCTATCTAAAATGTTATCTGATTGTATTTCTAAGGTTTGAATTTCTTCTAAATTGTATGGACAAGAATCTATAAATTTAATTTTATTGCCGTTTATTTGTAAGAAGTCTTCCTCAAGGTTTATGATTGCTGAAAAAGCTTTCAATATATTCTGTCCTATTAAAGCATCGAAATTTTTACCATTAAAGTTGGTTAATTTCCAGCACATAAGATTGTCTTCTTTAAATTCCCTAGGAAGGGGTGTGATAATTTCCTCGTCAATACAAAATTTACCATTTATTGTATTAAAGAATATGGGTTTTTCTAGTTTTGTCCTTTCAAATGTTGGTAATAATTTTCCGTTAAGCAATGAGGTCGTTGATCCTGTATCAAGTAAACATTTAATGTTCGTGTTTCCTATACTTAATTCTACTATCGGTAAATGAATCTTTGGGCTTGACACTGAAAATTTACCTCTCCTGTATTATTATTCTCGATGTGGTCTACTTCCATTGGGGTAGGCCCATTATTATTATGTCCAAGAGTTCTGTTCGAGTATTGGGTTCGTCTTGATTGCTGAGAATTATTTGTGTTAAAGAAAGTTTGTCGAAATTGAGCAGGATTGTTATTTTGACGAACTTGAGAAGGACTATTATGTGAATTTTGGGGTGATTGGTGTGTAAAAGTTTGTTTCTGTTGGTATGTCTTGTTCTGTCCGTTTTCGTTATGGTTTCCCTGTTGTTGGAATCGCTGATGTGTATTATATGTGTATTTCTGAAACCTATTGTTATATTGTCTTAGTATCCCTGTTTCTTCCAAGACGTAGTAAGCTTCCCTAAGGGTGGATATATTCCTACTATAAATAATGCTAGCCAAATTTGGATGTATACCGTTCAAAAATGTTTTTAGTACAATTGATTCGTTTGTAGGAGGTGAAAACTCTATGGGTTTATTGATGTCAAATTCATACTTAGTATTTAATTTGTCTAATATATTTTTAAGATTTTTAAAATATTCGCTTACATTATTGTAGTTTTTTATATTAATCGCCTGATGGTAAAGGTTGTGATACCCTTCCTTGATGCCAAAGTTTTTTATTAGCTCTTCCTTTATTCTTTCCCATGTTGATTCTGGTCCTAGGGCCCTTACCACTTGTAGAGCCGGTCCTTGGATCTTATTTCTAATGTACCTCTCGAATACAAACTGCTGTAGGATGGCATTCTCTTGGAATAATGGCAATATCAGCTCCACTTCTCTTATAAAAGATGATAGATCATAGTCTTTCGTACCATGGAATTCTTTGATCCGGGCAGCTTCCTTCATCAAGTCAGATCCAGATAGTACGGCTGGTGCTGGTGAGTTATTGGTGCTTTGTTGTGTGGACATTTTTGTAATGATTTGTTTTTTCTTTGTAAAAATATTGTCTTTAGACACTTCACAATGTAACGTTTTTTTTTTTTTTTTTTTTTGTTTTTATTTTGTGGGTTTTAGCTCCCTTTTTCGTTATAGCTCTTTGGTGCTATATTGTCTTTAGACGTTGAAAAGGTTATTTAAATGAAGTCTGAAAAAATTATTTAAATGAAGTCTTTTGACTTTTAATGTCACTTTTCACTTTTTCGCAAGGATATTTTGTCCTTTTTTTTTTTTTTTTTTTTTTTTTTGTTGCCGGATTTAATAGTGTCCTTCAGGATAATCACTTATTTTTCCGATATTAGGTTCTTTTACGTCGACTGCGCCACTAACGAGTCCGAGGGTTCCGTAAGCAAAAAAAAATTACTTTTATTTATCAGTCCATTTTACAAAATGAATCCAACCTGTTCTAGAGCCCAGTTAAAACTGAAGCTAAAGCTACAAATGTAATACTTATAAACTAAAATATTATTTAGAAGTTCAGCTGACGTCTGTTGAAATAAGTATTGCAAAAAAATAATAATTTATTAAATTGTTATTATTGCGGAAATATTGTTAAGTGAAAAAAAACAGTTTGTCAAACTTTGCAGTTTATTGACATTTGAGAATTATTTGTGAAAAAAAACAGTTTGTCGAACTTTGCAGTTTATTGACATTTGAGTTGATTAAATTGCTACTATTGCGAAATATTGTTAAATGTTGAAAATGCAGTTTGTTGACATTAAATTGCTACTATTGCGAAATATTGTTAAATAAAGAAAATGCAGTTTGTTGACATTTGGGTTCATTAAATTATTGTTCCCAATTAATGGGTAGGGAGTGTGTTGAGTTATTGGAATGGGTAGTTGACGTAACTCGCGCGCAAAACGAGTACCCCTCGAAATTCCATACGTTCCTGTCATTGAGACTTCTCTATATTTAACGTTCTCTGTGCGTGTGCAGGAGGAAGTGTGAGGAGGAAGACTACAAGCAACACATGCCGGAGTGCCATTGCATCGCTTAGTGGTGTGACCCAACTTTTGACACGTCTTACACCTCATGGGGTTAGGATAGTATGGTTTAACTTTAGCACTTCTCCACGATACTTCTACTTTTTCAGGTAATTCATAAACGTCAAAAGTGAGCAAAATAACACCAGTATGGTGTGAAACACTGTCAACCGTTCTACTAAACTTGTATACAGCTACAACACCTTGTTTACTCATATTCTCTATGATTTCTTTCTTGTCAACATCAATGAGGCAGGGGGCATAAATTGTACCTTGAACACTGTTTAAGTTGTCCTTGAATTTGGCTTCAATTTCACATACACCGTTTAGTTGCTTAGCGGATATAAATTTTTGCGCTATTTGCGGATTCTTCACTAATAGCAAGAGGTTACCTGTACGAAGTTCTGTAATCGAAATTAATTCTTTACTAATAGACTCTAATGCTTTATGCACCGCAAAACATGAGTACTTTGATAGAGGTTTGTTGGTATCGATTGCACTGATAGTAATGAATTTGGGGTTATCTTTTTTTTGAACCGGCAAAGCTGGAAAATTTAATGGTGAATAAGAAGGTTTTTTCCGTTTCGTTTGTGGGGCAGGAGCAAGCAATGCAAACCTGTTGTCCCCGAGATTTGGTGGCCCGGGGGCCATCGTTGGTAAATTTTCCAAAACAACACTTGTTTTTAAGCACTTATAAAGAAAAAGGTAATTAATAAAATAGTAAATTAGAGCTTTGAAAGCAAGCACGTGAACGTTAAGCAAATAAACTGAGAAATAGTCAACACAGAGAAACATAGAATGAGCGAAACACGTCTACTCTGAGTAAAGACCTGTCGAGAACTGTTGTAAAAAATAATCGCACGAAAATGTTCACGGTTTAATTCCATTTTTGGACCGAGATGAATCTTTTAAGTTACAGTAAACAACACAAATAGCGCTGGTATTTCAAAACGTTCTGAGTACGTAAAAGCCAAAAAATGTCAGACTTTGCGATACAGCTGTCAGTTTCCAGATTACAACACCAGGGTTGCCAAGTCCCGAAATATAAAAGGCACCCCTCGTATATAAAGGGTTTTCCTATAACCGCTATTTCGGTAGATGTCACTTTTGAAGCTGTCATTTTTTGATTTTTGACAAGTAGAAAGTACGCCATAAATAAAAATTGTACGATACACGCTTAAACAACGCATTGAAATTATTAAAATTCACTATAAAAATGGTGAAAATTTGACAGTAACGGTTCGTTACATTCGAAGATTTTTGGGTAATCGTGAAGCATCTTGCAGCACCGCAATACAGAAATCGGTGAAAAAATTCGCGCTGTTGGGACAAGCTAGTGATGTGAGAAATAAAACCCGTGGACGTCGTTCAAGAATAGCTGAAAATATTGCTGTTGTAGCTGAAAGCGTGGAAGAGAACCCAGGTTTGTCCATTCCTCGACGTTCTTTGGAATTAGGCATTCCACAAACGTTATTACACCGTATTTTGCATAAATATTTGGGTCTTAAAGTTTATAAATTCCAATTAACACAAGAACTCAAGCAGGCGGATCAGCAACAATGTCGTGTTTTTACTGATAGGGTCGTTGAAATGCATGAAAATGATCCGAAATTCCATCGACAAATCATCTTGGGTGATGAGGCCTATTTACACCTCGGTGGCTTCGTCAACAAGCCAAAGTGTCGGATCTGGGGCTCAGAAAATCCAAGAGTGTGACTGTTTGGTGCGGTTTATGGTCGGGCGGAGTCATTGGACCTTACTTTTTCGAAAAGGAAGCTGGATGAACAGTTACGGTAAATGGATTGCGCTATCGATAAATGATTAACAATTTTTTATGGCCGGAATTGGATGGTATTGATCTGGACGACGTTTATTTTCAACAAGACGGCGCTACATACCATACAAGCAGCGAAACAATTGATATTTTATCAAAATATTACCTCTTATTGGAAAACCGTATATATTAGCACAGGACATATTTATGTATATTAGGATTTATTTTAAATTCTTCAAGCATTTCAAGTTAATAATCCTCGTAGAGAAATGATTCAGGCACACAGGAAGATGGCATATGCAAATAGAAATATGTGAATTTATAAACATACATATGCCGCGTGCACTTGCCACAGGAAAAATATTACGATTCGCAAAAAACGTCCAAGGTATCCAGCGCGCACTCATAGACACAGCATTGTGCTGTTGTTATGAACAGAACTGAACAGTTCACAAAAGCTTCAATATAAAATATTTGGCTCTTTGGGCTTCATAGTACTTTAAAGTTCGATATTTTTAATTAACAAAACTAAAAAACAAATTTATGTTCAATTAAATTCAAACTTTGCTTTATTGATCTATCTTAAGACTGCCTTAAAATTACTGTTACAGTGTTATTTATTGATTAAGTTCTGTCTATGTTGCGTATTAGCGCGGTGAATAATTCTGTGGAATTGTTTACCGTTTATTTGGCGAGTGCCGGTAACGCAAATTCGGATTTGTTAAGAAAACTGTGAATACGTGTTCAATAAAAGTATAAGTTGCATTATTGCACTTTTAATAAAGCAATTCCGAAGACGGCTCATGGCGGAAATGCAAGTTTAGGTTAAGTGTGATTTATAGAAACGGTTTGGAAGAAGTTTGGTTTTATATTATATTAAAGGGCTTAACTATGAAATTTCATCCGAAGGCGGAGTGTATGTACAGTAACCTCCAAATAAGTCGCACTCCTCTTTTATTGTAAGTCCCTAACTTTCCGGTTTTATAAATATATTTTTGTGCACTTTTTATCAATTAGAGAACTACATACGTCAAGTAATATACTAATTAATTATTTACCTACTATCAGAGAACATAAAATAATTGCCCGACACAGAACTTTTTTATAAACTACTTATGTATATTGTTTCTGCAACTTACTGTATGCATTTAGAAAGACATATTTACACACATATATTGTTGCATATACATATATGTACGGTGCAGCGGCCACTCGACTTGACGAAAATTCAAGATTTACCAAATATTCCTATAAGAAATATTTCAGTATTGATTATTTTCGAATGGTCGTCTGTGATTTCTTCAATCTTAGTTTAAGGATTTTTTCATCGTTGAGGAAAATTGGCATATGGGCGGCTCGTTTTATGAATACAAGTACTTTGCTCGTAGAAATATGATCTCGAACTTGTCAATGAATTTGCTTTTGTTGTGCTTTACGATATTTGAAACTGTTCAGCGCCGTCCCGGGTAAAAACTCATGGCCGCTACAGCTGCGCCTATGAATGTATGTATTTTGTTCTTGTAGTCGCTAGACTTAGAATTTTAGTTTTGGAAACATACGCATGTAGAGGCGTAAAGAGTGTGTGCGGTATTATGTACATTCATAACATATGTATGCATTTACGAATACGCACTGTTTTGCTCAGAATAGAAACATCTCCGTACATACATTGTCCCAACATATGTATTCATATATGCATACATACATACATATTAGGGTGTCCCAAAAAAATTAAAGTGTTTTTTTTTTTTAACGCACACCCTCTTATTTTGTTCGAATGGTCTCAAAACATCTAAAAATAAAGTTTCGTCTATTTAATATAGAATCACGGCAACCCGTGCCGAGTTGCGCGGAAACCTAACGGTACTTGTAACGTACGGCGCGCGCGAACTGTCGGATTGATTGCGTGTAATTACTTGTTTGTTTTATTAGTAATCGCGGGTTTTTCGTGTAGTCAACATGTCGGTGGAGTTACGAAGTTCCAAAAAGGAGATATTTTTAATAGGGGACGTAAAACATCAAATTACCGGTTCTAAACTTCCCTCTAACGGGCAAGTACTGGCAGTTTTGTTCTATAATATTCGTGAAGTGAACTTGAGTGTCAATGAAAGTGCAAATCTCACAATTCGTGAGTGTATTATTTATTGGGAAAAGGCACGTATACCTACCAGATCAATATCTCACTGTCTAATCAATATCTAAATGGCCTATGGATAAGTTCGTGCGGTTTTACAACAGATGGCGTAACTTGATTATTATTCCATCGATCCACATTTCCAAACATTCATTGGAGAGCTACTGTCGTAAGGCACAAACGTCAGTATAAGTTTTTTATTTGAAGCGTAAACAACAATATTTTTACCACACTTGAAAATGTCGAATTTCGTGCCAAATAATGTGTTTTTGCGGGGAATTCTTTAATATGGAGAAAAAAGCAGCCGAAAGTCATCGTATCTTGGTGGAAGTTTATGGTGAGCATGCTCTAGCTGAGCGAACGTGCCAGAAGTGGCTTGCACGCTTTAAAAGTGGTGATTTTGGCCGCGCCGCCAAAGTTCATGGATACCGAATTGGAGGAATTGCTCGATCAAGATCCGGCTCAAACGCAAGAAGAGGTTGCAAAAACTTTGGGAGTTGATCAATCAACCATTTCCAAACGTTTAAAAGCCATGGGAATGATCCGAAATTCAAATTTCGAAAAAAAAACCGCACGAACTTATTCATAGACCTTAACTTATACCAAGTTTGGAGAGAATTGCAAAAAAATGCGAAAAAAACTCAAGAAGTGTTTGAACAGTGTCGACAGGAGTTTGTTTCAAACTTAAACAATTTGTTTGACATCGCACATGCCAATGCTCTTCAATCGATTAAAATAAATGAAGATAAGATCTTCTTGCAGCGCCAAAGAGAACCAGGTCGGCCCGGTCACTTAGCCGGAGTGGACAAAAAACTAACAAAAAAAGAGGAAAGGACGCGCCTTAGAATCATCGAGGAGGAAAAGCGACGTGCTAAACATTTTTCATCCTTAGCACCATCAACATCATCTTGCGAACCACCACTAGAAAAGTCATCTTCTGACTCTGAAATAATAGAATTAGAAGAAAATAGGCCCAGCGCAAGAGAAACCTCCTCTCAGCCCGATAAAACTTCTATGCGGAAAAATATTATAACTCCCAAGTTAGTTGCCGCATTAGACATGTGTCAATTAAGTGTGAGGGACTCTGTCTTTATAATTGAAGCTACTATTGAGGCTCTGGGTCACAATACGGATGAATTCCCTATAAGCAAGTCCTCCATCCATAAAGTTCGTACGGAAATGCGAAAAGAACGGGCTGAAGCTATAAAAATTGATTTTCAAAACAAGGTCCCGGACACGGTAACTGTCCACTGGGACGGAAAACTGTTGCCAGCTCTAGATTCACGTAAAAGTAAAGAAGAACGCCTACCGGTAGTTATTACGTACGATAATAAAGAACAAATTATTGCTGTTCCTAAATTGGATAGCTCGACAGGAAGAGGACAGGCAGACGCAGTTTGGGATGCTATTACGAACTGGAACCTTGAAGACAAAGCGCAGATTCTCTGTTGTGATACTACTGCTTCTAACATAGGCCGCATAAATGGAGCGTGTGTGCTTCTCGAACAAAAACTGGGTAGAGAAGTGCTTATTTTTGCTTGCCGTCATCACGTTTACGAATTAGTACTTAAAGGCGTGTTTGAAGCGAAAATCAGTCAAATAACTACAAGCCCAGACATCCCATTATTCAAGAAATTCCGAGAAAACTGGAGAAATATCGATCCTGAGAAAAAACAAAGCTGTACAGAAAAGCTATCTTGTTTTAATGTTTCGGAAATTGACAAGCTGGTAGAATTCTACAAAACTGAATTAACCAAAGAAATCGTTAGAGATGACTATCGCGAATTAATTGAGCTTTCAATTATATTTCTTGGCGGAGATTCAGAAAAGAAATATAAGATTCGGCCTCCAGGTGCTATGCATCAGGCTCGATGGATGGCGAGAGCCATTTATTCATTAAAAATATCGTTACTTAGCTCTCAATTCAGAATTTCAAACAAGGATAAGGCAGCTCTGTTGGACGTATGTCTGTTCATCGTGACATCCTACGTAAAACCCTGGCTCCAATGTATTTTAGCAGTAAAGGCGCCGTATCAGGATTTGTGTTTTTTGAAGGCCATGAAAAATTACGAAACAATAGACAAAAGCATTTCAAAAGCAGCTTTGCAGAAGTTTTGCCAGCATTTGTGGTATTTGACAGATGAAGTATCTATTCTGGCTTTATTTGATGATGATGTCGATTTAGAAACTAAAGTAAGAATGATTGCTAACTTAACTAGAGAAAACCCAACAGCCCACAATAAACGCTACATTGCATCCAAAGAAGAACTCTGTGGCCCACTTTTTGGTACGTTAATTAAGGTTTGATTTTGTTCTATGACTAAGTTTGTATAATTGATAACTGATCTATTTGTTTTAATTTCAGAGAGAAACATTGATGACTTCGTCTCTGTCAAAAGCAAGTTCCTGTTTAATCGACTCCAGATTGCCGACAGTTTTCTGAACAAGTGCCCCTCTTCGTGGTCAAATGATGATTCGTTTCTACAGGCTAAAAAGAAGCTGCTAGGACTGAAAGCAGTTAATGATACGGCAGAAAGAGCGGTTAAGTTAGTGCAAGACTTCCATGGTTTGATCACTGTTCAAGAGGAGCAAAAGCAATTTTTATTACGTTGCGTACAAGAACACCGACAGGTAATATATATCCCGACTGTAAAAAGCAAACTTTGAAAAGAAAATTCGATGTTTTATAATAAAAAGAAAATAAATACGAAATATGTGTTTTATATTTATTTATTTAATTAATCTAAAAATTCAATTAAATCTTTCTCTATTGTGAGCCTATAGCTTTCATACTAACTTTTAAACTCAAAGTTTGACATCAAGTCGGCACGGGTTAATGACATCCGATCTCAATAATATTTTATATTTAAGTTTTTAAAGTCAAATGGAAAAAAATAAAGGGTGTGCGTATTGAAATTCCGAAAAAAATAATTCCCCCTTGTAGCCTGGGACACCCTAATACATATGTATATGTAAACGCATAGGGTTGACTTGATTTTTTTTGCATATGTTAGGAATATGTTTGCATAACTTTGTCTATGCATATGAGCTGTGTTATGAGGCAGGTCAAGACTTTTTTCTGCCCACATAAAAATGGATTGTAGATGTTATTATAATTTAAAAAGTACAACATATTGTTGAAGACAAACCTTTGGGTGGTCAATCAAGAACTGGAGAGTCCTTACCGAAGATTCGTGCTCCGACCACAGATACATTGAGTTTCAGTGGGGTGAAGAGGCGCAAATGCCACTCCCCTCTAGAAGCCCCAGAAAAACAGACTGGCAGAAGTTTAGAACCTTGACGTGGCGCCACCAAGACTTCGGAAAAAACAGGCCATTGAGCCGGCTGTTGAGAAACTCAACGCTGCCCTAACTGAATGTTTCAGCCTTTTCCGTTCGACCTCTCCCTGACCGGACTCCCGTTCCTTGGTGGAATCCAGAACTTCTGATGTTGAGGCGTGAGTCGAGAAAACTTCTTAACCGGGCCCTAACCTTGCTGAGGACTGGGAGCGATACCGTGATGTTCAGAAGAACTACAATAGGCTTATTTGGGAATCGAAATGAGCCTCCTATAGGGAATCCTGCAGCCGTATTGAATCTCTGAGTGAGACTGCGAACGTCGTTAGGATCCTGAAAACGGACCCAACTGCAAAGCTGGGTTCACTTAGGGAAAATGATAGCTCCTTCACGGGGCGGCAAAGTGAGACATTCACCTTGCTAATGGAATCTCACTTTCCTGGTGATCAGATAAGCATCAGCCGGCAACAGCCCTTATTGATAGAGGCAGTTCTCAGAGCTGTTTCACCTTCTCGGCATGACTGGTTCGTTGCCAGATCTGTGGTGAATGAGGCCGCCATTCGATTTGCCATCAAATCTTTTGGCGGCTACAAGTCGCCCGGACCAGATGACATATATCCTGCCACGCTGAAGGAGGGTGCAGAGTTCGTGACAGCAGCCCTGAAGAAAATCTTCTTGGCATGCCTGGCGCTGGCCTATATTCCACGCTCTTGGAGGATGGTGGGGATCGCCTTCATTCCAAAGGTTGGAAGAGATGACTACACCAGCCCCAATAGCTTTAGACCTATCAGCAAGACTTCTTTCCTGCTGAAAAATCTCGAGTGACTGGTGAAATTCCGCATACGTCAGAAGTCGCTGAAGGCTCGCTATCTGTCTCCATTTCAACATGCTTATCAAAGTGGAAAATCCTGCGATTCGGCACTGCAAAACCTTATTGCGAGGGTAGAGCTGGTCATCGACAGGAGGGACTACGCTAAGGGCATCTTCTTAGACATAAAGGGGGCGTTTAATAATAATAATGCCACTTTTGACAGTATATGTAGCTCTGCTAATAGGCATGGCATAGACCGGGTGCTAGTGAATCGGATTGATTCGATGCTGGCCCAACGAATCGTCACAGTACGAGCAGAGCAAGATCTGCTGGTGTCATTTGGGGTTAATAGAGATTGCCCTCAAGGCGGTGTGCTGTCTCTATTGGTCTCGTGCATGGTGATCGATCCTCTGCTCACCACCTTAAACGACTCTGGTGTCTACGCACAAATATATGCGGACGACGTTGCTTGTTTCGTAACAGGCCCTTCGCATACGAATATCTGCAGGAAAGTGCAGAAAGCTCTGGATCTGATTGACTTTTGGTGCTGTGCGAATGGGCTATCGGCAAATCCCGCCAAGACTGGTATTGTCCTCTTCACCAGAAGGAGGAAGCTTGATGGACTCGTTCTGCCTAAGCTAAAAGGAGTCACAATCCAGTTGGTCTGGATGAGCAGACTCTCTCTCATGGGAGTCAGGAAGACTTTATCGAGACTACAACGCTCTGTGGCCATCTGTTGCGTCGGAGCTTTTTCGACTACTTCATGCCCGGCATTAGATGCACCACTTGATGTTTTCATCCAAGGAGAGGCCTTGAAGGCCATCTGCAGGCTGAAACACAATGGGAACTGGTACGGCCTCTGTACGGCACTCGACAAACGTGTGGGCATGGACTTCGATCCAATGATCCTTGCCATGCCCTATGACTCCATGTCATCCCGAGTCGTGCCTGGTCAAACTCAGAAATTGATCCCGCAAACACTGTTTTCGCATTTTCCAGGATGGCCCCAGGACCGAGCACGGCTCCGGCTCTGGGGTTCACGTGGAATGCAGAGGGACAAAACTGCATTTTGGTCTTGGAATGCATGCATCTGTGTTTCAAGCGGATGTGTATGCTGTTCTAGAAGCGATGAACTCTGTTGTGGAAAACAGGTGGAGAGGCAGATCTATATGAGTTCGCAGCGACAGCCAAGCTGCTCCGTGTGGAGTTGTCGGCCTGTCTCCCCTCGGACGCGTCCCCAGGTGGCGGATCAGTGAAAGCTCGACATCATACAGGGTAAGTGGGAAATAAAATACCACTCGCGGACCAAAACAGACAAACACCTGCTTGGAGGTGCGGATAGTTCAACTATCACCATGCTAGAGTATGAGGCCAAGCAACCTACTTACCCAAAAAACTAAAATCCAGAAGCGTCTGCTTCAGGTTGAACGGCTCCCTCGTCACCGTCTGCTCTCCATGTAAAGAGCGGCTGCAAAGGTCCAAAAATCTTCCGCAGAATCTTTCTCTCAAACACTCCAAGCGTCGCATCAACGGATGTTTTGATCGTCCAAGCTTCTGCGCCATACGTTAGGACGGGCATGATGAGTGCCTTGTAGAGTGTTAGTTTTGTTCGTCGAGAAAGGACTATACTGCTCAGTTGCCTACTTAGTCCAAGGTAGCACTTGTTGTCAAGTGAGATTCTACGTTTCATTTCTAGGCTGACATTGTTATCGGTGTTAATGCTGGTTCCTAAATAAACGAAGTCTTTTACAACCTCGAAATTATAACTGCCTACAGTAACGTGGGTGCCGATACGCGAGTGCGCCGGCTGTTTGTGTGAATACACGAGGTACTTTGTTTTGTCCTCGTTCACCACCAGACTCATTCGCTTTGCCTCTTTATCCAGTTTGGAGAAGGCAGAACTAACAGCGCGATTGTTAAGACCAATGATATCGATATTATCGGCACACGCCAACAATTGTACGCTCTTATAAAATATTGTGCCTGAGCGATTAAGTTCTGCGGCTCGCATGAGCCTCTCCAACATCAGGTTAAAGAAGTCTCCCGACAGCGAGTCACCCTGTCTGAAACCTCGTTTGGTATGAAGCGACTCGGAGAGGTCCTTCCCAATTCTGACGGGCTGCTCGTGTTGAGTAACGTCATCTTGCATAGCCGTATTAGTTTTGCGGGGATACCAAATTCAGACATCGCGGCACACAAGTAACTCCTTTCCGTACTGTCGAATGCAGCTTTGAAATCGACGAAAAGATGGTGTATGTCGATTCTCCTTTCATGGGTCTTTTCCAAGATTCGGAGTATTGTAAATATTTGGTCGATGGTAGACTTTCCAGGTCTAAAGCCCCACTGATAAGGTCCAATCAGTTGGTTGACGGTGGGTTTCCCACAATACGCTCGCTAGAACCTTATAGGCGATATTTAGAAGACTAATCCCGCGGTAATTGGCAAAGAGTGCAGGATCGCCCTTTTATGGATTGGGCAGAGCACACTTAAATTCCAATCGGCAGGCATGCTTTTATGCGACCATATTTTGTATAGAAGCTGATGCATGCACCTTACCAGCTCCTCGCCGCCATGTTTGAAAAGCTCAGCCGGCTTTAGCCGTGTTATTGCTATTCTCAGCTCGTCATGGTCGGGTAGCGGAACGACAATTCCGTCGTCAACGATTGCGGTATCGAGATCTTCACATTCTCTGTGATATGCGCAGCTGTCACTGTTTAACAGGTTCGAGAAGTGTTCCCTCCATAATTTAAGATTGCTCTGTACTTCAGTCACCAGTTTGCCGCCTTTGTTCTTACAGGAAAACGCCCCGGTCTTAAAAGCTTCTGTAAGCAGTCGAGTTTTCTGGTAGAATTTTCGGGCGTTGTTCCTATTTGCCAGCATCTCAAGCTCTTCGCATTCACGTATTTCGGCCTCTCGTTTTTTCTTTCGGATAATACGTCTCTCTTCCTTTTTCAGCTCTCTGTAGCGATCCCACATGGCTCGCGTTGCGCCCATCGCAGCGAGGCTCTATAGGCAGCATCTTTTCTTTCTGCGGCGGCATGACATCGCTCGTATGTTTGTTTGTTTGTTAACTGTAATTGTAGCCCCGCCAGTGTCGGGTCACCTGTCATCTTCGTCTAGCTCATCTAGGGGTAGGCCCAGGAAACATGCTGTTTCGACGGGTTGGGTTCATAGGGAGAGGGCTGTTAGATGAGTCGGTTTTATGGGGCATGTGAAAAGGTGGTTAGTGTCGTGTGGGGTGCCTTCACATGCCGGACATATGTTTGGTATGTCGGGGTCAATTCTGGACAGGTAGGAGTTTAACCTGCTACAATATCCAAAACGTAATTCTGCCAGTCGAAAAGTCACTGACGAGTGGCGACCGCTCAGATAGTTTGCGGACCACCCCTTCAGCCCTGGCGTGAGTGTCGACTGATAAATATCATCTAGTACCGTGGAATGGCTGACTGTGTCGAAAGCCTTCTTCAGGTCCAACGCTACTAGGACAGTCCTCTCGCAGGGGCGGTTTTGGTTGAGCCCGCGCTTTATATGGGCGTTTATGGCGGTGAGTGTGGTGGTGGTGCTATGAACTCGTCGGAAGCCGTGCTGATGTGGGGCTGGGCCAGGTGTTTCGTGAAGAGTGGGAGTAGGAGGACTTCAAGTGCCTTCACTATTGGGGAAAGGAGAGTTATCGGACGATAAGGATCCCCTTGCCTGGCGGATTTGACAGATTTCAGTAGTGGGACCACTCTCCCTGCTTTTCACTTGTCAGGGAGGATGAGAGTGGCCAGGGCCAGATTGAAGATCCTTGTGAGAAATAATACTCGCAAAGCTCCCAGGTGCTTCAGCATCATCGAAGTGTAGTACAATGGACTTAATTAATGTCTGAGTGCTGCACTTGCTAGTTGTCCACGCAACAAAAAAACAAAAAGCCCTTGATGTAAATAAATCGTTTACAAAGTTAAATTCTTATGTGGATATTTTGAAATAATTTGGTAATACACTTAATATCAATACAATTTAGTTAATTAGATACTTCAAATTTCACATTTATGAGAAATAATTCATTTGCCAGGGCCAGATTGAAGATCCTTGTGAGAAATAATACTCGCAAAGCTCCCAGGTGCTTCAGCATCAGCGCGTTTAGTCCGTCAGGGCCAATGGTTTTGGATGTTTTCGATTTGTTGATGGCCCCCTGAACCTCATTACCGGAGAAAGTAAGTGGCGCATTGTCGTTCGTCAGTTTGTGCAGCCTTCTGGTAGCACGACGCTTCGATCTGTCGGCCGGAGGATGCAGTATAAAAAGCCGGCTAAAATAGCTCGCGCATCTCTTCGGGTTCGACGAAGTACAACCGTTGAAGGTGATGGCCACCTTGTCGTTGTGCTTCGTCGGGTTCGACAGGGACCTAACGGTGGACCAGAGCTTACTCACCCCAGAGGTGAGGTTACAGGTCTTCAGGTGCTCAACCGATTTAGTCCGCTTGTGCTAGTCTACCAGTTGCCGGATCTCCAAATTGAGATCCCTTATGGTGGTCACGCTCGTTTGCCAATCTGGCTGCTTCGGCTGGGAAATGAGGACGGATGTCCTTAAAACTTCCAGCTGGGATGAAGCGAGCCGCAGCAGCTGTGAGCACCTTGCGGAATGCGCGTTCGCCTGCGCGCACATCGGTGGGAATGGGAAGAGCGGCGAAGGTGTCCTCAGTAAATTCCGTGAAGCCGGCCCAATTAGCTTTTTTAAAGTTAAAGTAGGACCGGTGGTTCGCGGAAACAAAGTCGGCAGGTCTCTCAATCGAGACGATAATGGCCAAGTGGTCTGATGCAAGCGATAGCATAGGTCGCTACGTTATGCTATTTATCAGACCAGCGCTAGCTATTGTTAGGTCAAGCGAGCTGCTGCAATTGCCCACTACCCTGGTGGGGGCTTCGTCGTTCACAGTGCTGAATGTCAAATCGTCTATTTGCTCTGCCCATTGCTGTCCCGTACGATCATTTGGCAGGCTTGAATGCCAAAGATCGTGATGCGCATTGAAGTGACCTACAAACAATCGGGTTTTTCCTCTGATGAGCGCACCTATATCAGGGTGATATCCTGCCGGGCAGCAGGTGACAGGGAGTATATAAATGTTAAAGATTTTAAGCTCGAAATCGCCTGTCCTGACAGCTATGCCTTGACATTCTAAGGTACTGTCCCTGCGGTCGATTCCTTCGTCAATGAGACGATACTGCACTGTGTGGTGGACTATAAACGCTAGGCCACCACATTGTCTCGCTCGCGATCATGTCTGTGCACGTATTAGCCATCCCTGGTGATCAGAGAGGACCTAGCGTGCAGCTTCGTTTCCTGGACCGCAGCTATCTTGATACTGTGCCGTCTCATGAAGTCACCTATCTCGTCGACCTTGCTCGTGAGTCCGTTACAGTTAAATTGAAGAAGCTTAAAGCTTCTGGGTGATGTCGTTGTAACTCGGGGGGTGAGGGACGCATGGGGTTGCCTACGTCGGGCCTGCTGTGCAATCCGCTATTGTTGTTGCGGCCTGATGATGGTGGGCGGCCTCTGCAAGTGGGGCAACATTTTAATGTCTCTCAAAGAACTAAGTGTACCGGTTTATCTATCTCTGAGCCCAACTGTTTTGGCCAGGAGCCCGTTCTGGTACTCTCTACTGCAACCATCAAAGCCACGGTTAGCAAACGGGTTACTCTCCCATAATCCACAAGCGAGCTTGGCAGGCTGAGAGAGGCTACAGATGGACAAAACTGATGTTACCTGTCATGTCCGACCGACTGTCGGAGGCTGGTTGGACTGATGACGGGCTACTTTCTATGGGAAAAGCACTGGGAAAAGGTGGACATCTCAGACAGTGCACTTAGCCCAGCATGTGGAGAGCTGGATGAGATGCCGGGCCACTGTGGCACTGATGTGTAGAAGCGACCACCTTGGCTCCTTGGCACCACAAGATCTACTCAGATTTCTTTGGATATCGGGTAGATTTAAAGAACATTAAAAGGGAATCGAAGTGTAGTACAATGGACTTAATTAATGTCTGAGTGCTGCACTTGCTAGTTGTCCACGCAACAAAAAAACAAAAAGCCCTTGATGTAAATAAATCGTTTACAAAGTTAAATTCTTATGTGGATATTTTGAAATAATTTGGTAATACACTTAATATCAATACAATTTAGTTAATTAGATACTTCAAATTTCACATTCATGAGAAATAATTCATTTGCGAATGCAAAATACCGACGGCAAATAACCTAAAAGAAAAATGTACGAGTCTGCTGTTATTTTATTTGGGCTAACACCAAATCATGGCATTTGAAATTTCAATGCAAACTCTACAGGGTGAACGATATGAAGTGTTACCGACTTCACACTGCTTGTATCTGTAAAACAGCTCATGATATCAACGTCAAAATTGTTCTAATGACAGTTCAATATATTGTTTATAAGCCATCAAAAGCATTTGCGTCTCAGTTTTGTTGAATTTTTTTTTCTGTGATGGAATTCAAACGTAATAGTGTGATTGCGTTATATTTGGCTGGAAAATCACAACCAGCCAGCCATTGTTCGGGAGCTCAGTCAACTCAAAGTAAATAAAATGGTTGTGTATCGCACTATAAAACGTAACAATGATGCTGGTAGCATTCCAAAACGCTATGGAAGGGGACCAAAAAAAACCGCAACAACGCTAGAAATGGTTCGGAAAGTGAAGGCTCGATTTGAACGAAATCCACGTCGAAGTGGAATAAAAATGGCCAAAGAACTGAAAATATCGCAAGACAGCATTCGACGCATATTGAAAAATGAGCTCAAGGTCAAAGCTTACAAGTTCCCAAAAAGCACACGATCTTTCACCACAGAAAAAAAAATAGTTCGGTGCGAAAGAGCAAAGGAGTTGTTGCGCTTGCACCAACGTGGCGAATTTCCTAACATTGTGTTTTCTGATGAAAAAATTTCCCAATTGAGCAGTTCATAAACACTCAAAACGATCGTGTTTACTTGACCGAACGCTCATACGAGAATTTGAGCCTTCGTATGGCCACTCGAAGCAATTTCCCATCGCAAGTAATGGCTTGGGCCGCAGTGACCGCTGATGGACGCTCTATAATCAATGTCAACGTGAATGCGACTTATTATCGGGAAAATGATTTAGAAGCTGCTTTAGAGACGTGGACACGCAAACATTTCGGTCGTAGACGATGGACGTTCCAACAGGACTCGTCTCATAAAACTCGTGTGAATCAAGAATGGTTAAAAAATCATGTTCCACACTTTATTTCGCCCACACAGTGGAGAGCAAGGTGAGGACTAAAAAATATGTCAGTATGGATGCGCTGAAAAAAGCGATTATACGAGAATGGGCCAAAATACCTCAAGATCACATTCGTGCAGCATGCAACTCATTCTTTGACTGTTTGAAAGCTATAGCCAAGGCAAAAGGTGGTCATATCGAGCTAAAGTGAATATATGTTCAAATTTTAATCATTTTGGAACAATTTTCTCTTTGAAATCAATAAAAACTATTGTAATTTCACACAAAAAAGTTATGGTGTTTTGAATAGGCAACACTTCATATCGTTCACCCTGCATATTTAATTCGGGTGAATACGCTCCGCTATATTAACTCTCTTATGTTAACTTTTTCAATGCCGTGGTGAAATAATAAAAATTTCTTAGCCGCGTTTTGTTAGCATTTGACATTTAACCTGCCCATTCGTTTCTGAGCCTTCTCTATGAATTTACGTTCTCTGCAGTTAGCATAAAATGTGCGGGAGCATCACAAATCGCCATGATGATGAAGTGAGGAATTGACACATACAGGAGTTTTTATGCATCGATTGAGTGTATGGCCAAATAGTAGCGCGTAGTATTAGGATAGTACTGTCTTACTTTTGTTGTATACCACGACACTTCAATTTTCTCAGGCAAGTGGTAGAGATCAAAGATTAATAGAATCACTCCAGAAGGTATAGGCCCTTATTATGAACAACGTTCGATCTTCGACTGTAGTCGAAAGTGCTGATCGAACGAATATTCATTTGGTATTATGGTGCTCATTCGCTGAAGAATAGGACTATTGTGAATTTCGATCGCTCGACGCATTTACAATAGATAATTTTTTCTCAGCTGATACAGCAAATCAAAATAAAAGACAAAGCGGTTGTATTAAAATTCTTTGTTAACAACATTTTTAAAAGTTAAAAAAAGTATTTTTTGTGAAAACGAGTACAACGGAGTTGTGGTTCGACGATCCATCTCAATGCGTATAATGTAAATTTTAGGTTTGTGATCATACAATGAAAATAACGTATATAAATGCGAAAGATCCAGGAGCTACTCATGATTCTATGGCTTTCAACATGTCGTCGTTCAATGGCCATCGCAATACTTGGCTCCTCGGTATGTAATAAACACCAATTGAAATTCCGTTTGTAATAATTTTTGTCTGTCTCAGGTGATGCTGGATACGTTCTAAAACCATATTTAATGACGGCGTTCAGAAACTCTGGGGAAGGGTGTCCACAAAGGACATACAACAAACAACATGCTAAAGCGAGAAGTATCATTGAGAGAACAATTGGAGTCTTGAAAAACCGATTTATGTAGATGTTTGTTGCAGGCAACTATTCCACTATTCTCCAAAAAAAGCAACACAAATTACACAGGCCTGCGAAATTTAACTTTTTTCAGTTTCTAGAATGGCTGTACTTATTTCTTGTAGTTTTTTATGCGCTGAAAACGAATCTGACCTTCAAAATGCTCCATCACGTCAGGATTTTTGGTAAATGAAGCCTAAAAGGTCAAAAAATGGCCATTTTAGCCATTTTTGATAATTTTTTTTGGGATAGAAAATTTTTTTTTTCAATTTTCGACGAAAAGGTCGCATAGTACAACTCTTTAGCTTTAAAACCCATTTTTTAAAATTATTGTACGATTTTTTAAAAAAAAGTTATGACATTTTGAAATTAACAGTTTCAGTTACGTATACGGTGGGTATAACGTCTATTGGCGTAACTGAAACTGTTAATTTCAAAATGTCATAACTTTTTTTTTAAAAATCGTACAATAATTTAAAAAAATGGGTTTTAAAGCTAAAGAGTTGTACTATACGACCTTTTTGTCGAAAATTGAAAAAAAAAATTTTCTATCCCAAAAAAAATTATCAAAAATGGCTAAAATGGCCATTTTTTGACCTTTTAGGCTTCATTTACCAAAAATCCTGACGTGATGGAGCATTTTGAAGGTCAGATTCGTTTTCAGCGCATAAAAAACTATAAGAAACAAGTACAGCCATTCTAGAAACTCACCCTCGCAGGACTGTGTTATTAATGTGTGGGCAGCTTTGCACAACATTTGTCTGCTTTACAATATTCAACTTCCGGATGAAGAGTTATCCGATGAGACCCTCAACGATGATGCTGGAAATATTAAAGTGGCGTCAAATAACGGAGAAGCAGAAAACATAAGAAATGAAATTCTTAGAATATTATGGAAAAAACTAAAAAGTATTAAATAAAAACCTTTACGCGATAGTTTCTTTTTTATTTTTGTTATAAATTTTCCTTATTCAAATATTCGTCATTCAACAGCCCAGACCTGCCAAGGGAAAATAAAAAGGTATTTCTACAAACATTACAAAAAACCCATTATTAACCTTAATCCATTTTCCTGCCGTTCTAACTGCCGTTCCTAATCAATTCAGCTCCGTTGTAAACTCCTCCCATTTTTTTGCTGCTTGAACTATTATGTAAATCTCTTTTGCAAATTGTGGATTCTCTTCCATTAATGCAATCAGCCTTTCTAATTGCTGTTTGGTACTCACGACTTTTGACCTGCATAAAATTGACAAATTAGTATATGTTTATTATTTGGTTACTATAAAATAATAAATAATCGCAAACAACTTACATTTTAAATAATTCGACAACCAGCGAATATCGAAGATCGAATCTAACTCATAATAGGGGCCATAGATTTGCCGTCAATGAATTTAAGAAACTTATATACTTAAGTAAGTTCCTGATCCTTTAAATTGTCATTTAGACATGTCAGGACTAACATTTTTAAGTGACTTGTGAACAGCAAAGCAGGAATATTTGCTGTGGGATTTGGAAGTATCAAGTGCACTTGCAGTTAAATATTTGGGGTTTTCTTTTATCGCTGCCGGCAGTACTGAAAGCAACTCTTTCGTAATTGTTGTGCTTTCTTACTTTTGCGTTGAGAGCTTACCGAAAGAAATGCAAACCGGTAATCCCCGAGAGGAGAAGCATTATTCTGCAAGGTGACAAACAATATAAGAACGTAAAAAACAAAACGAGATAAGAAAAGAAAAACTGCGATGAACTCAGGCCCCTATTATGAGCAACATTCGATCTTCGACTGTAGTCGAAAGTGCTGATCGAACGAATTTTCATTTGGTATTATGGTGCTCATTCGTTGAAGAATAGGACTATTGTGAATTTCGATCGCTCGACGCATTTACAATAGATAATTTTTTCTCAGCTGATACAGCAAATCAAAATAAAAGAAAACCCGATTGTGTTGAAATTCTTTGCTAACATTATTTTTAAAAGTTAAAAAAAGTAATTTATGTGAAAATGAGTACAAGGGAGTTGTGGTTCGACGATTCATCGGATGATGAACGATTAGTGGAACTAGCTAGAAGTAGAAAACAGTTGAGGGACGCCTCCAAACCCCTAGAAATGGCTTCCACTGAGTAAGTTCAGAATTTTCAAAATGTGTTGACGTACTTAATATTACAGAAATTTCCTTACAGATTTTTAAAGAACTTTAGATTATCTAAAGAGGCGTTTGTGAACCTACTGTCCACTATAGAAAACCAGTTGCAGCAGTGCACCCGAGCCAAATCGATTCCTAATATTTTAAAGCTAGCCACAGTTCTGCGATTTTGTGCTCAGGGATCGTACCAATTGAGTATTGGTAATGAAGGTATGATAGAACTTGCTCAACCCACTGTGTCTGTTGTGCTATCAGAAATAATAGATGTCCTGGAAAATTATATTTGCCAAAGATGGGTAAAATTTAGTAGCACAGAGGCTGATCTGCAACAAAGAAAAGCACATTTTTATAGCAAATACCCAACGATGATGCTGAAGATATTGAAGTGGAGTCAAATAACGGAGAAGCAGAAAACATAAGAAATGAAATTCTTAGAATATTATAAAAAAATCTAAAAAGTATTAAATAGAAACCTTTATGCCACAGTTTCTGTTTTATTTTTGTTATAAGGGAAAAATGTACTTATATAAACATCACACAAAAAAAAACCATTAATCCATTTTGCTGCCGTTCTAATTGGTGGTCCCAAGCAATTCAGCTCCGTTGTGAATTCTTCCCATTTTTTGCTGCATGTACTTTGCTGCAAATCCCTTTTGCAAATTGTGGATTCTCTTCCATTAATGCAACTAGTTTTTCTAGTTGCTGTTTGGTACTCACGACTTTCGACCTGCATAAAATTAACAAAATTAGTATATATTTATTATTTGGTTACTATAAAACCATAAATAATCGCAAACAACTTACATTTTAACAAGTTTACCCACAATACGCAACACAGTCGAAAGCAAAACTGCATTCGACTCTAAATTCGGTATTCAACGAAAATTTCGACAGGGCTGCACCGCTCATAATACCAAATTGACATTCGATTTTCGATCTTCGACAACCAACGAATATCGAAGATCGAATGCAACTCATAATAGGGGCCTCAGATTGTAACCACTAGACTGTGAAAAAAGCACAACCAACCGCCAAGAGTTCTAGTCGATGACTAAGTAATATAATATATTAATACAATGCAAGTAGACGTGTCATAATCAGGGTGACCAGATGTAAGAAGTTAAAATATTAAACTATTATAAATTAAACTATAATATTAATCTATTGTATAATAAAACTATATATTCTGCCAAATCGGGTGCTGCTCCGAACACCCTTAGTATAGATTAAAGTCTTATAAATGAGTGACTAAACCACTTTGGAAAAAAATGCACAGCGATTAGTGAAACCCCTCCAATCGGTGCGATGATTCATCATATGCATAGCAAAAGCGAGTATAACACTAATGCGCTTCCAAATTAATCTTTTAACAAGAATGCATCATCAAAAAAGCTCTTATAGATTTACTATTTATCGATTGATTGATCAATTTCCGGACACTTAAAAATATAAAAAAAAAACCACGTGATCATACTAAAGTGAAATATGATTAAGAAACCTTGACGCCCACATCTTAATTCGTTTGATGGCCGAACTCAGCAAAGAATCAACAACATAATAGTTAGTGTAGATAGAAGATCCAAACTTCGAAAATGCTAAACAAAAGCATTTTTAATATTTAAATGCAATCGATTCCTACTACACCAAGCTGTTACATTTATTATAAATATATGTATGGTTTGCCATTTTGACATTCAGAGTAACATCAAGTAACTGAGAATAGTTTTTTTACAGGTATATGAGTAACGTTTTTGCAAATTCTGACCCATAAACCGTGGAAAATTCAGATGCAAAATTTTCAAAAAAAAGTTTTTATTAAGGCGCACAGAAAACTTTAAAACCCAGTTATGCAGCTCGATTCCCCATTCCCGAAACCGGAAACAGGCTATACCTATTTTTACACTAAGAATAATGGTGTTATGTAAAGGGTTTTCCAATAACAGGTGTTATCTATCGCTATCGAGCGATGATTAACGTTTTTTTATGGCCGGAATTGGATGGTATTGATCTGGACAGGGTTTGTTTTCAACAAGGCGGCGCTACGTGCCACACAAGCAACGAATCCATTGATCTTTTACGGGAAAAGTTTCCGGACCGTTTTATCTCTCGAAGAGGTGATCACAATTGGCCACCGATATCTTGTGATTTAACACCTTGTGACTTTGAGGCCACGTGAAAGCGAAGGTCTACGCTAACAGCCGAGGGTCGATTCAAGACCTCAAAGATGGGTTTCGTGAGGATTTTGAAGACATAGGGCAGTCACTTTGTAATTCGGTTATGGAAAATTTCATGAAAAGGATATTGTGGTGTCCATTTGCCTGATGTCTTTATAATGAAATACACCTCCGATTATTTGTATTAAAAAATTGCATTTATCTCTGAATATCAAAATAACACCTCTTATCAGATAACCCTATATACGTATACATATGTATTTAAAATAACTTGAACTGGGTTACCTTAAAAACTTTAAGATTTGAAATGTGATTGAACTATTTTATGTTTTTTATGTATTCTGTTTTTTTAATGAAATCGAAGTATTTCGTTATTTTGTAGGTGTAAAATTTTAGATGTAAATAAAAATTTAATTTTTTTAATAAAACTTCAAATACATTATTAGTAATAATATATTTTTTCAAACTGAAAGGACTAACTAGTTCAATGAAAATGTGCCTTAATATTTTAAAAAATACCAATGAAATATTATTTATTACTTTTTGTTTCTTTGCTCGCTCTTGAACTTTATACAAAATCAGGTCCATATTAAGGTTAACTGCAGGTAGACTTGCAACTCGCACTAGTCTTGATTGATCATGGTCACAAACATTCATCCCTAACGTTTACATTTTCCGTACTTTTTAGGATCACTTACAAAAAAGTTGGATTGCTCTGTGACTGCGATTGATTTTATATCCGATTTCTTTGACCCATTCGCTGCACTGCCAAGACGAGTATACTCGTCCTACTTTAAATAAATTATAACATACAGGCTTCTGAATTACCAAATTTTTTGTGGCCACAAACATAAATATAAATATGTAAAAAACTTGAAAAAATGCTACATATAAAATGTTGTGTCTCGTTTTATTGCATTTTCATTATTTTATCCATCTGCGTGATTTATTATTTGTTTTTCTACTAACTCGCAGATACAAAAAAGGATATCGAGTCCCCTAGCCGTCCCATTGCCAACGGCTTGTAAATGACTATGAATGATAATACATATGCTCTTATAGAAATAACAGGGTTTTGGTAAATAATAACACTCAAAATATAAATGGCAATGGGAATGACTTCATATCATTTAGGCTTGGCAGCGAATGTTAATTACACAACTTTTTCTGCTAGGACAACAATTTTACAATTTTTCTCCTCAGTAAATTTAGTTCTGCGAGACATTTTACTATTTAAAGTGTATAATATTTAAAAACGGAATGCGAAGTTTATTATATTCTCTGTGATCGCCAAATGACGAATAATTTCAAGTGGATTAAAAAAGTTAAATAGATTTCTATGTAATTTCCAGCAATACGAAACGTCAATAGGGTCAATTATTTGTCAAAGTTCGCGGGATTAAAATTTCGCTCTAGTTATTTTTTTCATGAGTTGGCAGCACTGTTATTAACATCTGGGCCAACTTTCATGTGAATGTCATTATCAGTAATATATACATTTACGCTTGTGTTTACCAAACGACCAAGAGTGCATTTTTCGATTTTTACAATGTCTAATTTTATTGAGCAGAAGTGAGCATCAAATTTTGTTTGCGGAATGAAATTTCGGCTGCGGAAACGTTTAGTATGTTGCAGAAGGCATTTGGTGATTCGACAATGTCGCAGAAAAATGTTTATAAGTGGTACAAAGTGGTACAAAGACTTCAAAGAGGGTCGAGAACGTGTTGATGACTTGGAGCGCTCCGGACGACCATCGACGTCAACAGATGACCAACACGTCAATAAAGTGAAGGAGTTAGTGCTCAAAAATTGTCGGTTGACTGTTAAAGACCTTACTGATATGATCGGAATATCAGAAGGATCTGTGAAAACCATTTTGAAAGACCATTTGGGCCTACGAAAAGTCAAATCTCGTTTGGTACCGAAAACTCTCAATTTCTTGGAAAAAAATCGTCGCGTTGATGTGTGTGAAACAATGCTTTCAGACTATCAGGATAAGCTCAAATGCATCATTACGGGAGATGAGACTTGGATTTATGCTTACGACCCTGAAACAACGGACCAATCAAGCGAATATCGTGCTAAAGGCGAGGCCAGACCGAAAAGAGCACGTCAAAGTCGTTCAAAACTAAAGGTCATGATGACAGTTTTTTTCGATTTTCGTGGAGTGGTGCACTATGAATTCCTTCCACCTGGTCAAACTGTTAATAAGGAATATTATTTGAGCGTTATGCTTCGTTTACGTGAAGCAATTCGTCTAAAAAGACCAGAATTATGGGCCAACAACTCTTGGTTTTTGAATCACCATAATGCACCGTCTCACACTGCACTCGTTCTTCGAGACCATTTCGCCAAAAATTCCACGCATATCGTTCCGCAACCACCGTATTCGCCTGATTTGGCTCCGTGTGACTTCTGGCTATTCCCAAAACTCAAGAGACCACTCCGGGGAACGCGTTTCGAGTCGATTGAGGAGATAAAAGCTGAATTGAAGAAGGTGCTGATGGCTATACCGGAAATGGACTATTTGGCATGTTTCGGGGATGGAAAAAATCGTTGGCATAAGTGTATTTCATCGAGAGGGGATTATTTTGAAGGGGAGGAAATTGATTTACAAGAATAAATAAAGATTTTTCATTTTACAACCACATTCACCTTACTTTTTGCCCATATATATTACTTTTACAATTTAACTGTATTTTCTTCCAATACTTTTAGGGAAGATGTTGGTAACTATTGCGCTTCGCTGAGTAGTCCTGAACAAATTATATCACCTCCGCCCACAACGGTAGCGCTGAGCACGAAGGTAACAACAAAGCGTTTGTATACACGGGAGTCCGTCATGCATGACAATGATGCGTCTCGTGTGCCAGAGGCGGCAATGAATAGGTTGAATGATGCGAGACGGTGAGTTAATGCTTCGAGTTACTCAAACGAATTGCAATTAATATATTTTTACTTTAGTATCCCGAATAAGCAAACTAATCGTCATTCTATATCAGAAAAATTACGCCATTACGAGCGTAGAGATAATGTTAAAAATTCCGACATCGTTGATCGACGGCAGTCTTTCCCAAATCTACTAGATAAGTCTGGCGTTGTCTCAGCAAGCTTACAAATCTCGGTTCCCGTAGCCAAACCTGGTCTGGTGAAATTCGCTGCAGGAAGTTCGCAAGACAAACAGCAGTTAATGTTAAATAACGAGCAGTCTGTAAATGATTTAAAGGAAGTATATAACAGTTCACAAGGGACTCCGAAAACAGTTGCAACCACCATAACGAGTAGTTATGATTACTCCGAAATTCCACACATTGAAGATACAATAACCAGTCCAGAGCTGGAAATTTTAAATCAATGTAAGTTGCGATGAGTGTCACAGTAGCATTTATCGATGGGCCCAAAATTCGTTAAGCTGCCATATTTGCTTTCAAATAGCAGTTTTGTACATTCTTCTAATAACAAAGCTAAATGCACACTTAAGAGAATTTTTTTTATTGGGTCTTATTAATAAAAGGTTACTTTGCTTTTAAGTATTTATTTGCTCGGATTGACATGCATGAAAACGTATTTCGGTATTTGCTGTGTTCGAAAGCTTCGTATGAATAAAAGTTATAAATCTAAGTGTTTGCTGTAAGAATTCTGAGTCTGCTATATAGTTGACCCAGAGCATATATAGGAATATATCTTTTTGCACAAAAGTCAACTGGATTTCTGAGCTAAAAACTCTTACAATTGTTTACTTAGATATGGATTTACAAATAACACAACGATTACCGCTCTCGCGTAAAAACGAACCTTTAGAGAAAAAAAATTCAAGCATAGAACAATTAGAACTGACAAAAATTTCGTTACGCAAATACTATATGTTTAACTTTTTGGCGCAAACATCATTTCCTTGCTTTTTCGGAAAGACGCAGTGGTCCCCTTTCAAATGTACCAAAAATTAGATCCTTCTTACGCTACATTGGCCATCCAGGCTTCCAGGTGAATACATATTTGTAGATGCATTTATATTTATTTCTCTTCCAAGAGAAAATATTGTTTAGATTTGTGTAATTAGGCGAAGACCTTCATCAAATTACCATTTCTGTAACGAATTGCTATGTGGGTCTAAAAAAAAAATTGATGGACCATGGATTGTTTTAGGTTTCCTTCTGACCCGGAAGAAATGTAATGCGCTACGGCAAAAGTATTTTAGATTTCCGTGTGCAATTGGTTGGAATTACATTTTAATAAAACAAAAAAGGTCATATGGTGATAAATAAGTAAATCGTAAAAATTTCCTGTCACTTAACGTCCCAGCGATACGTGATGGAAACGAAACTTATCTGCAAATGTTCTGGCATGTGCATGATTCGCGCATACGGCGAAACTAAAATATTGAAGCTAAGTTGAAGGAAAATCTAGTCCACAACTTAGAAGATGAAGATACCCTTTGACATTAAGGTTTATGACACCGTATCACAACCCCCCAACATGGATGGAAATGAAATACAACAAAAAAAAAGACCGCTTAATCGAACACATGTTCGGTCAATTAAAACAAATATCCACATTTTGCAGTCGAAACCTCGAATGCCCACGCAGAGAATTCCCTTTGAGATTGTCACTTGTTTTTATAACGTTCCGAAATTTTTGGAAGAACCAGATTTTCAGCCGTTAAAAGACTTTAAAAGCCATAAAGGCTTGAGAATCCGGAGTGCAAGAGAGAAGGCCATTGCTAACTATTTCCAATCTAATAATATAAGCAAATTCCAAAAAAAATTTACTTTCCCAATGATATCAAAAGTAAAGTACAACAACTAAGCTTAACTTTTATTCATACGAATTTGTAGCAAATTCGTAATACTTTTACTTTGCTCAGAGATTTAACCAAAGTAAATGTTTTTTCTTTTTATTAATACTGATACTAATAATATTTTGACGATACCACTTATCTACCAAGCAAGGCATTTACTTCTGGATATTATGATATGGCAATATTTAGACTAATAATCAAATGCATCTGTACCTCAAGAATCTATATTAAAAAGAGTCTGTCTCTCAAAAATCTATATTAACAAACATCGGAAGGAAATAGTAAAACTGTCTATGGAAGGTATGCATTTATGTATTCATCTGAACTCTGCAAAAGTCGACTAAATGTCAAAGCTTCGTTGGATTGTCGTATTCTTCTTCTTCTTAATTGGCGCGATAACCGCTTACGCGATTTTGGTCGAGTTTAACAAAGTGCGCTAGTCGTTCCTTTCTCGTGCTAGCCGGAGCCAGTTGGACACACCAAGTGAAATCAAGTCCTTCTCCACCTGATCTTTCCAACGCAGAGGAGACCTCCCTCTTCCTCTACTACCACCAGCTAATACCGCATCCAATACTTTCAGAGCCGGAGCGTATGTATACATACGGACGACATGACCCAGCCAACGCACCAGCTGGATCTTTATTCGCAGCGCTATGTCTACGTCGTCGTGAAGCTTATACAGCTCATCGTTCCATCGCCTATTCTTACGCAGAATCTTTCTCTCAAACACTCCAAGCGTCGCTGCATGGCATGGCATGATGAGAGCCTTGTAGAGTGTTAGTTTTGTTTGTCTGTATACTAATACGAGGTGTATTTGAAAAGTATTGCGAATTTTGTGTTTTTTCAAAAATTATTTATTTATTCATTAATATCTATTTTGTTCCCTTCAATGTAATCCCCTTGAGATATTATGCACTTGTGTCAACGTTTTTTCCAATTTTCGAAGGACTTCAAAAAATAATTTTTTTTATCTTGTTCAGCTCCTCCTTCGATGCCGTCTTTATCTCGTTAATCGTAGCGTAGCGTCGTCGTTTCATGAGTCTCTTCAGTTTCGGGAACAAGAAAAGCTCACAGGGGGCCAGATCTGGGGAATACGGTGGCTGTGGCATCATTAGTGTGTTGTTTTAGCCAAAAAGTCGCGCACAAGCAACGATGTGTGTGCAGGGTGTTATCGTGATGCAAGAGCCAATTTTTGTTCTTCCACAAATCCGAGCGTTTCTAGCGGATTTCTTCGCGCAATTTGCGCATAACTTGCAGGTAGTATGCCTCATTGACCGTTTTACCCTGTGGCAAGAATTCATGATGCACAACGCCCCTGCAATCGAAGAAAACGGTAAGCAAAACTTTTACATTCGACTGAACTTGGGGCGCTTTTTTTTCGGTCTTGGTTGGTGTGGCAGCTTCCACTGAGATGATTGAGCTTTGGTTTCCACGTCTTAACCATAAACCCACGATTGGTTACCAGTGATGATCCTCTGGAGCAAATTTGTGTCGTCGCGGACAGAGTCCAACATCTCATTAGCAATATTCATGCGATGCTGCTTTTGGTCGAAATTGAGTAGTTTTGGTACGAATTTTGCGGAGACCCGTCTCATGCCCAAATCATTGAAAAAAATCCAATGGTACGAGCCAATCGATATGTCTAGGTCCTCAGCAATTTCTCTAACGGTGATTCGACGATTGGCCAATACCATTTTCTGCACTTCATCAATTTTTTCGTCTGTTGTTGAAGTGCTCGGGCGAGCGGCACGTTTTTCGTCGTTCACATCTTCTCGACCTTCTGAGAACATTTTATACCACCGATAAACGTTGCTTTGGTCCAAAGTAGCTTCTCAGATTCTTTGATCCATCTTTTTGAATAAGTAAAAGTCGAAGACGAGCCGAAACACGTGCAAGCAAAGCAGCTGTCAACAATTAACCGAAAATTCAAAATTCGCGATACTTTTTGAACACACCTCGTATATACATAACATTATATTTATTTATTCCCTAGCTATACGGTGTGTGTTACTACGGCCCATGTTTTTTATTCTTGAATAGCTTCAATTAAAGTTTTTCTTCCCACAAGGAAGTATTTTATGTATGTATGTATGTAAATACAAAACCTAAAATTGGTTTTGAACGAATAGAATACATCTGTGGAAATATCAAAATTTCATACTGTATGACACTGTCCTTTATATTATATATTCGTATGTATCATATTATATACTAGCAAACCCGGCCCCCTTCGCTGGGCACACTAAAATAGAATATATATGGTTTAGAACAGAAAATATATGCTTTTCATATTATTTATTTCTTTATTCTTTATTCATGCGCTTTGGCATTAACAATATTTTTTGTTTTTCTATTTGTTTTTGAGTAAATATAAAATATAAATTGAAAATCAGGAAAAAAGAAGATTGTTTTTAAATTTCAAATCAACGCATATGATCATCCATGAATTCTTCGTTTCAATTTATATGTTTTATTAAGCATTGGAGCTTTTTTAACCATTATCCATTTATATTTTTCAAAAAAAAAAAACGAAAAAAATTTTTTTTCCACGAACACATAATTTCATTCGGATTTCACATTAAATTCTCAAATTTCGTAAGAAATTATTCACTGTTCCAAAATCCACTCCAAAAAAATTCACAAACAATTTTTACATGTTGCACTTACTTTTTCCTTATGGCATCCAAATCAGAAAGAAATATTGACACATTGTAACTCACACTGTCAATTTGACAGTTCAGTTCCGCCCCAAGCGTTAAAAAAGTAAGCGACATTATGGCTGGTTCAAAAGAACGATGTACCCGTTGCCAGTGCTCCGAATTACAACCACATTTTACGAAACCCATTTTCAATACTTACTTAACAATGTGCGTAAGTTTGGTTTAATTCGGTGCAAAGACACGGCGGGTCCACGTTTTGGCATATATTTCGAGACCCTAGTCATCAATAGGTATGAAAATTACCCCGTATTAAAGCACTTATCAACAGCTTTCATTTGATACCCATATTGTACATACACAACCAAAGGTTACTCGGGTCCACGTTTTGACCTATATCCCGAGACCCCAGTCACGTAGCGGCATGAAAAATACTTTGTACTAAAGTAGTCACCAACAGCTGTCATTTGATACCCATATTGTACATACACGTCCGAAGGTTACCCGGGTCCACGTTTTGACCTATATCTCGGGACCCTATCTACCAATAGGTATTCAAACTATACGGAAATCATCTTCAATACCTACTTAACAATGTGTGTAAGTTTGGTTTAATTCGGTTCAAAGACACGGCGAGTCCACGTTTTGGCATATATTTCGAGACCCTAGTCATCAATAGGTATGAAAATTACCCCGTATTAAAGCACTTATCAACAGCTTTCATTTGATACCCATATTGTACATACACAACCAAAGGTTACCCGGGTCCACGTTTTGACCTATATCTCGAGACCCTAGTCACGTAGCGGCATGAAAAATACTTTGTACTAAAGTAGTCACCAACAGCTTTCATTTGATACCCATATTGTACATACACGTCCGAAGGTTACCCGGGTCCACGTTTTGACCTATATCTCGGGACCCTATCTACCAATAGGTATTCAAACTATACGGAAATCATCTTCAATACCTACTTAACAATGTGTGTAAGTTTGGTTTAATTCGGTTCAAAGACACGGCGAGTCCACGTTTTGGCATATATTTCGAGACCCTAGTCATCAATAGGTATGAAAATTACCCCGTATTAAAGCACTTATCAACAGCTTTCATTTGATACCCATATTGTACATATACAACCAAAGGTTACCCGGGTCCACGTTTTGACCTATATCTCGAGACCCCAGTCACAGAGCGGCATGAAAAATACTCTGGACTAAAGCATTCACCAACAGCTTCCATTTGATACCCATATTGTACATACACAACCAAAGGTTACTCGGGTCCACGTTTTGACCTATATCTCGAGACCCCAGTCACAGAGCGGCATGAAAAATACTCTGGACTAAAGCATTCACCAACAGCTTCCATTTGATACCCATATTGTACATACACATCCGAAGGTTACCCGGGTCCACGTTTTGACCTATATCTCGAGCCCTATTTCCAAAATAAAATATAATCCATGTTACTCGTGGATGATGTAGCTTTCGAATGGTGAAAGAATTTTTAAAATCGGTCCAGTAGTTTTTGAGCCTATTCGTAACAAACAAACAAACAAAGTTTTCCTCTTTATAATATTAGTATAGATAGTAGATATAAGTTTCATTGCGGTAAATTCAAGGGAATTACACCGAAATTATGTGTTTAAAATATATCACTTGCATGGTAGGTGCTAATAGGCTGAGGAAAACCTCGTTTTTCTTTTTTACCAATGAAAATTCAACAATCCAGCAAATTCAAAATTTAACAATTTTAGACATTAGCGTGTTTAAGCATAAAATTCGTCCTAGAGTTCAAATTCGCCCCCTATTATGTGCTTGCAAGAAAATCAAATATACTTATACGCTATTAGCGTAAATATATCAAAACATAGCAACAGAGCAAAAACAAAAAGAAAAACGCAGAAGAGTATAGGTACATGATTAGCTAATAGAAGAAGAAGACAGATACCATGTAAAGCTATTGAATCGTCTTGAATAGTCGGATCATAGAAGTTATAAAACTTTTTTACTTACTGAGTTGTAGACTTATAACTGCATTCTCGAATTGGTAACGCCTGCCATGGCTAAAAAATACACATTAATGCGAGAAGCGATTACGCCAAACGGGAAATTATCCGCTACGTTAAAGTTCCTTGCCTCAGGACAAAGCTAAGAGTACTTGAAATTCTTGACAAATATCTTACCCCAGTCTCTCGGCTTAATAGTAATAGAAATATGTTCAGCAACTATTTCTGAACTAAAGCCATTTAATACTATCCCATGCTTTGTTTTTTGGGTTTCTTTTATATTTTTAATTTTTTTGCCATAATGCTAGCTAGTATTTTAGGCACTCAACTAACTGCACTATTAATTTCCGGCTCAAGCTCATTTTTTCACCGATGTGCACACTTCAAACATCTACACAATATGAGATAGTTGTTTTTGATTTTAATTTAATATTCGCACACCACACCAGAAACGATGAAAATGTAGCGGAGCCCAAAAAATCGGTACTATTTTCCAACGGACTTATATAACTTATCATTTTCTAAGACTTGTACCAAATTTTGGGAAAATGTTTAGATTTACATGAGTTGGATCGATTTGACTGATCTCCAAAATCAAGTTTTTATACATTAGTTTTTGAAAATACTTGTTTCAAAAAATAACCTGAAAACGTATGCAAAATGGTATCAATGGAGCCGAAATAATTTGATTTTTGATGCTGTTTTTGACTTTTTTGGAATACTAGTCTAAGGAAATCTTGAATAACTCAGCTAAATACTGATCACTTTCATTTCTTGGAAAATCAACCCATTCAAATTTTGTTTTCGCAAATATTTGCACACTTTCGCTCCGAAAATCCCAATGATGAAATTTGTAAACACCACTGTCACCCAGGAGATGCGATGGCGAAAGCAAAAATACCATTGAACTTTGCGACGTCTACTGCAGCTGTCATGTAAAGGAGGGCAAATTCGGTGTGGGATTTGTGTTGGGAGAGAAATTGTCGTAGGTACGCTGATGTTGAGAGTTAATTAATTAATTTTAGAGGTGTGCTAGTCAGATTGTGTTGGTGATATCAACACAAAAATCAACCAATGATACTTCGTTGCCATCTAAACAACGACTAATTGTACGAGTGTGTGAAGGCATGTGAAATAGTACATGATTGTGTTAGAGATATATGAAAAAAAATCAACACAGTCTTCCCTAATATATGGAAAGAATCAACACAATCTCCACTCAAGTTGCTTCATTGCTATCTGAACAACGACTGATTGGACGAGTGTGTGAATACATATGAAATGCTTGTGCAGAGTTCGGCTGAATCTCCCAAGTCACATGACAGCCGAAGTTTCCCTCTCAATTTTCTTTTTCACTATAGTTAAAGTGCAAACCTGGTAAATCTATATTGATCACCAAAAAACTTTAGCAAGATATCAAAAATAATAATTATAACTATCGCTAACACCCTTTGTTGAATATTGGCCGAGCTTCTGCTTCTATCAATACTCATCTCAAGAAGTAGCTGAACTCAACTTTTTAGGTGACTGTAATGCAAGAAGGTGAAGGTTGACAGAAATCGCGAAGGTATTTAGAAAAGTAGACAATACGAAGTTCAGATTCTCATGACTTTTTTTTATTGACAAGCCCAAATACTGGTTACTGAATTTTACTTAGATAGTTTTTTAGGGTCAAAGGTTGTAATCACGCTATTATCCCTAGAAAATACAAACAAATTGATGAGAGCAATAATGTCATCATTACCTTATATAAGTCATAAATCAATTATTCAAATAGCTTCGACAAAATAAGCAAAAGACTTATCGGCCCGTATGATGAAGGCTTGTTGGCATCTTTACTTGGTTTTTGCGAAACAATTATTTCAGAATCTTCCCAAGGCAAAGGGAAATATTTCAGACTAATTTACGAAATAAGTATCTAAGGAATTTGGAAATCTGGAAATTTTTTTTTTATATTTTTAATTTTTGTTAGCATTTCATGCATGGTAATTTTTATGACTATTCCGTCTTTGAATTCATATGTATCAGATAAGTTATTTTGTTGTCTATTTTTTGGATTGTAGAAGATATTTTTAAAGTGTTTCGCAAGAGTGCAAGCTTTATCCAAATGTGTTTTCGCCCACGTATTATCTTCGGTACGTATTGCATGTTAGTGAAGTATTCTTTTGTTAAAGTCCTTTGTCGTTTTCTATAGAGAGAATTTTTCATTTTCTGTGGTCTAAACTTGCCAGATAAGATTGTAGTTTCTTATTTTCAAATTCCTTTAACAACTGCATCCATTCGATTTTTCCCTTTAGTGTTTGCCAGTCTTGATCCCTAATGCTAATTATATCAGCATAGAAAGCGGGTTGGAACTTCTCATCCGAGGCTTTTTTAATCTTTTTATTGGAGGGAATTTTTAAGTGGCGGGTCCCAAACCAAGCGAACAACCAGCTATCCTGGAATGTTTCGCCTTCTCACGTTAGCTCACTCCCGAACGGGTGTTCGGAAGCTACCCAGAGGATACGTTGGCTAATCCCGAACGTTGTGAGCTTTGCGTCAAAACTAAAAATTACAAAAGCTCACCAGCTATTAAAAAGTGCAATCACGTCAAATGTCAAAAAAGTCAGTTGGTAGTTTGGATGTTACTGAACATATGCATCTAATGCATGGCTTATTGGACCAGCTTCTCGGACATTGCCACTACAAGTGATATCTCTGTGGATACGACGAAGTTGGAGGACTTAGCGGAACGTGTAAATGAGTTAGCTAAAGAAAACAAAGCGCTGAAAGAAGAAATATGACTAATTAAAAAGGAGAAGGAGACTGATCGGGCTCAATTCCAAAGTTTTGTTTATAAATGCAAACGGAAAAATTTGATCTTCAGGGGAGTGCAGAAAAGTTCTTCACCCTTAACTTCAATCAAGAAATTGTGCTCTGAAAAAATTGGCATTGGAGCAGCAGCTACCTCTAATGCGAAGGTTCTTCATGAGAAGGATGCGAAGCTAACGGTCAAAGTGGAGTTATCTTCAAATATTGCAGTGAGGGAGGTTCTTAAGAACATCCGTAAGCTTTCGGACTCTAACATCTCTATCGACAATGATTTAAGCAGCGATAAAATATTGAGAAACAAGTTTTCTTTATTCTTAAACACATTATATAAGCAATAAATCCAAACACAAAATACAAATATTAGGCCACAAAATTAAGGGAATGAATTTTGGGAAGGAATTACTGGTTAAGGTTCTAAGTGATTTATATGATAACAATCTGGGGAGCTTAGAAATTGATTTCAGCCAAAGTTATCGCGAAGAACCCTAAGTCAAAAGACTAAATCATTTTCATATAAACTCAAAAATTATTCTATATATATATATAATTGGCGCGTACACCCTTTTTGTGTGCTTGGCCGAGCCCCTCCTCCTATTTGTGGTGTGCGTCTTGAGGTTGTTCCACAAATGGAAGGACCAATAGTTTCAAGCCGACTCTGAACGGCAGATATTTTTTATGAGAAGCTTTTTCATGGCAGAAATACACTTGGAGGTTTGCCATTGCCTGCCGAGGGGCGACCGCTTTTAGAAACAACCGCTTCGACATATTAGTGATTTTGTTTTGGTATCATATATTTATGGTTTCGTGAAAATGTCTGATTTTGTGCCGAATAATCGTCATTTGCGGAAAGTATTTATTTTCCTCTTTCATTCGAAAAACAACGTTGGCTGAAGAGCATCGAGAGCTACAAAAATTTTATGGTTCCGTCGCTTCAAAGACGGTGATTTTAATGTTGACGACCGGCCGCAATACGCGGAGAGGCATGAAAAAGTGATTCTACAGCATGACAATATGAACAGTTTTACCGTGACGGTATACGAGATCTACCAGAAAGATGGGAAAAGGTAGTAGCCAGCAGTGGGCAATACTTTCAATGATTCACTTGTAACCATTTTTTCAGAATAAAGTTGTATTTTCATTAAAAAAAACAGCGAGAACTTAGTTGCGCACCAACAGCAAATTTAAACAATTTAAAATTCTCCGAATTCTTTAAGTATATGAACTCGTTTGATATATTTTCTTGCTTGAAACGGAAGTAGTTGCGGATTTCACTCATAGATGGCTTCAATTGAGTTTTAAGTTTGCAGACGTAGTACAGACGTAAAACACACTTTGTTATTTGATAGTTGGCAACTCAGCTGTCAATCAGTAAAAAAAGTTTTTTGATCGGTTACTTAGTTTTCGTTTGGCGTTCGTTAAAAATGGAAAATCAGAAGGAAAATGTTTTGCTTTTTTATTTCCGCAAAGGAAATAGTGACGAAGCCGTAAAAGAACGGCAGTGTCAAGATTACATACATACATACATACATAATTGGCGCGTACACCCTTTTTTGGTTGTTTGGCCGAGCTCCTCCTCCTATTTGTGGTGTGCGTCTTGATGTTGTTCCATATGCCAAGATTAGCTTGCCAAATTTCGTTCTGGTTGATGACGCCCTAATCAAAGCAATAATCGATTCGAATCGGCACAGTACAACACGTGAGATTGCAGAGAAGATTCATATATCACAAACATGCATAGAAAATCACTTAAAACAATTTGGCTATGTTCAAAAACTCGATGCATGAGTTCCACTGCAATTTGGTAAAGAAACGTTACCATTTTTAAAACGACTGATAACTGGCGATGAAAAACGTGTTGTTTACAACAATATCAAGCGGAAAAGATCGTGAAGCAGGCCAGGTGAACCAACTCAAACAACCTCAAAAGCTGATATTCATAAAAAGAAGGTTTTGTTATCAGTCTAGTGGGATTATAAAGGAATTGTCTACATTGAACTCTTGCCACCCAACGGAACGATCAATTCTGATGTCTACATTGAACAACTAACGAAATTAAGCAATGTAGTTGAATAAAAGTGGTCCGAATTGACAAATCAAAAAGGTATTGTATTCCATCATGGCAATGCTAGGCCAAACACATTTTTGGCCACTCGGCACAATCCACCATACAGACCTGACCTTGCGATCTTTACAAAACTGCTTGAATGGTAAAATTTCCATTTTGATGATGATGTCAAAGCTTACCTGATTCAGTTTTTTGCTAATAAAAACCAGAAGTTGTATGAACGTGGGGTTATAAGGCTGCCTGAAAGATGGCAAAAAGTCATTGATCTAAATGGGTAATACATTACAGAACAAAATTAATTATTTCCATCAAAAAATTGTATTTGATTTTCTAAAAAAATCCGCAATTATTTACTAGCCAACCCAATAGTTAAGGACGGAAGATTCTCATTTTTCACCTATTAAAGGATAAATTTGAGATGGCTCGATGCTGTGAAAGTATATGGTTTTTCAGTAAGAGCGCTTCAACTTTTGAAATTTTTTGAATAAAACACAAACGGTTTGACTTTTTTAACTAATTCTTTTTTTATTATCGAGTTTGAACATATACATTTAAGTATGAAATTCGATTTCTCTTGCAATTTTCGACCACTCTTTTGCATAAATCGGCCGAAATTCCAGCAATTTCGCGTTCAATAATCTGAGCTCACAAATCGTCGCCAGCTTGTTACTGTAGACCAATGACTTCACATAATCCCAAAACGGGACGGCTTGTTAAATGGACCGTAAAATGGCCGTAATGCTCTTAAAGTAGCAGCAACAGAACGATTATTTTCATAAAAAATTTGCACGATTTGCAATCGTTGCTCAAGTGTGTAGCGTTCCATGATGAAATGTATACTAATGAAGTTTACAAATGACAAGCGAAAAATAAAAAATATTGCGTCGTTCGCCCTCCCTATCGGAAAAAAGTTGAAGCGCACCTATTGCATAACCCTATACATAGGATGGTACGTGCCATTGGTTTTGTATTTGGGTACCCAAAAAATGTCAAAACTATTTTTAATACAGTCTCCGACTATCACTCATAGCGAGCGGTTCATTCTTTCGTTTTGTGTGTTTTCTGACTTTTTCGCCATCTGCATAGCCCACGTGGCTTTCGATTTGGACATTCTTTTTCTATCAATTGATTTCGTTCATTTACATACAGTGCCAATATCTAATTAAACTACACCTTTGGTTAAGTGCTAAAACCATGGCCCCCGGGCCACCGCTAATTGGCGCTAATCGGTTCGCAATGCTAGCCGATAGCACAACAATAAAAAAGAAAAAAAGAGTGAAAAACAATAACAAAACAAAATAAATACCAGTCTAACGGTTAGACGGGATAGAAGTGAAACCTTCCGTAAGACAAACTGAGAGAGAATGAGACGAAAGCAGCATTAGGGGCGGGATAATTATAGGTTCATTATAATATTGCTATAAAGTTCATATTTTATTTTCTTCATTTTATTATTATTCATCCTCAATGTTTTCAATTTCAACAAATGATACGAGTGGCTTATGATAGCTAAAATATGATACAAATGCTTTGGTTTCGATGTTGTCAACATATCTTTGAAATACCGCGTCAATTGTTGTTTTTGATCGTGTTGTCGGTTCAGTGCGATTGTTACACATTTTTAAATTGAATGTTGTATTGAGAAAGTCAATTGAAGGAACCGCTGTGTCTAATGCAAAATTTACGTTAAAATCGCCACTTAAAATCATTGGAACTTTATCGTAATCTTTTCTAAGTATCCGCGATACTTCTGGTGTATACTTTATTTAATTTATTGATTTTTTTTCTGTCGATATTCACGACACTTTTCTGCATTGTTTTTCGGCATAATTGCGGTAAATATTTAAAAATGAAAATATTTACGAATATAAAAATACACACGCGGTTGCTATTATGAGCGTCCCCAGCAAAACCTGCGTGACCGAAACTCTAACACAATTACATTTTTTTGAATGTTACAAACACATATGCACGCAGGTTTTGCTGGGGCGTGACCGAAACTCTAACACAATTACACATATGCACTCATATTTGTTTGAAAATCGACTTTTTTTTTGGTTCTCCGTCACCTTTGGAAAATGTGTAAACAGTAAGCAAACTTTATTCAAATATTTTCCCTCATTTTTGCATCAGTAAAATTAAACAAACGCCGTAGCCGAATGGGTTGGTGCGTGACTACTATTCAGAATTCACAGAGAGAACGTCAGTTCGAATCTCGGTGAAAACACCAAAATTCAGGAAAATTATTTTTCTAATAGCGCTCACCCCTCAGCAGGCAATGGCAAAACACCGAGTGTATTTCTGCCATGAAAAAAAGCTCCTCATAAACATATCATAAAATAAAATAAAATATCTGTTTAAAAAAAATTTTTTTCTTGTGATTCGAACCAAGGATTTTGGATCTGAAGCTCACATTGCTAGTCGCTCGGCTACCGCGCCATGCTGTCGGCGCTGGCCTAAAAGTTATTTAGTTCGTCGCTACGTTTATATCAACATATAATATAACGCTTCGTAACTAAATAACTTTTAGGCCAGCACCTACAGCATGACGCGGTAGCCGAGCGACTAGCAATGTGAGCTTCCGATCCAAAATCCTTGGTTCGAATCACAAGAAAAAATAAAAGTTATTTTTATTTAGTTCGTCGCTACGTTTATATCAACATATAATATAACGCTTCGTAGCCAAGTTGGTCGCTTTTTTCGTTTCACTTTTTCCCAAATCACTCCCAACGATTCTAAAGAAGTTTTCACTTCAAAAACATCTCTGAATACCCCTTTCATTAATTTCCCCGAGCTTCCATCTACCAATAAAGCAAATCCTAAATTTATAGTCTTGGAATCTGTTGACAAAAATAAGCCTTTATCTCACTACTCTTGCTTTGCGGTTCATAAATCTATTCGTGCAGTGAGTAAAGAATTCCAAACAGTCTCAGAACTCCGCGATGGTAACATTTTATTATTAGTGAACAACAAAAGCATTGCTGAAAGATTTATCTCCTTAAAAGAACTCCCCGGCATATGTCGTGTAAAAGTAAAATATCACGAAAATCTTAACTACAGTAAAGGAACAGTATATGCACCATTCCTAATCAATGTACCAGATAAAGAAATTGTGAGTGAACTTAGCCCCCAAGGAGTGGTCGCTGTTTATAAATTCCAAAGAAAAGGTAGCAATGAAAAAATATTTCCTACTGGCGTTATATTACTTACCTTCGACCTCTTCCATAATCCCGAAAAGATGGGCATTGCTTGGCGTAATGTTCGTGTTAGGCAATACATTCCTAACCCCATGCGCTGCAAGAACTGTCAATTGCTCGGACATACAGCCAATTTCTGCAAACGTTCACCAGCATGTGAAAATTGAAACTTGCCCCCTCACTCGCCCGAAGCATGTAAGCGCACGCAATGTGCAAACTGCTCCTCTGATCACCCTGCTTCCTCCAACAAGTGCGAAAAGTTCATCCAAGCAAAAGAAATTTTAAAAATAAAGGTGACTCAAGAGTGCACTATGCGAGAAGCCATAAAAACACACAAAACAATCACTCCAAATCTCTCTGAAAATTCTCCTTCATTTGCTTCCAAATAATAATATTGAACTAAACAACACTCAACCACAATATAAGACTATTGTCAGCGAACAATTTGACACTCCAACGCCACAAATCTCCTGCATTCCACAATCCAATTCACAGCTTATTAAAAACACTCAATCTTTTATCCAATCTCTCACTTCACATTCGATACCCACCCAATCGCAAGTTCAAAACAACAACCAAGCTATTGATATTAATTTACAACATTCCTTTTTGAACACTAACACCAATATAGAAAATTATCTACATTTACCTTCAAACTACTCTCTTGACTTCTCTTATATCAGCAACCCAGATGAAATGAACGCTTACTCTCTTTACCTCCTGCTGATGACTCCACAATGTTATCAGACAAAGAATAAAAATGCAAAGCATAAGATGTAAATTAACAATTATTGATCAACTAATTCACAAAGCAAAAACAAGACACTACTTACATATATACCCTACAGATTTTTGTTTTTTTCGTTCATACACTCTTTCTATCCATTCTCTCTTTGCCACATTTTGTTTATTTAATCATGACTAAAGTACTTCAATGGAATATCAAAGGCTATTGGAATAATTACCATGAATTGTAACTCTTGTTAAACGAATATAATCCGGCAATTATTGCATTACAAGAAACTCATTTACATTATGGGAACTCTCCTACACCACCCAAATCATTTTGTGGATATTATCACAATTTACCCATTAACACTAGTAATAAACAAGGAGTATGCTTGTTAATTAAAGAGGATATCCCGCAGACAAAATTAGATGTCACATCGAACATTTAAACAATTGCAATAGAAATAAACATTGGGTTTAAACTTACCATAATTTCAATGTATATACCACCCGATCAAAATTTTAATTCAAGCGAACTCCTTTCTGTCCGTACGAGCATATCAACACCAATTTTGTTATTAGGGGATTTTAACAGTTGGAGCCCTCTCTGGGGCTCTGATACTGTTAACCAAAGAGGAAAAAGTATTGAAGACGTAATTCTTGCCTCAAACCTAATCGTTCTAAATGACGGGTCTTCCACCCACTTCTCAACGCACAAAACTTTCACCAATATAGACATTTCTCTTTGTAGCCCTAATTTAGCTGCGAAATGCTCCTGGAAAATTTTAAATAATCCCTATGGAACTGATCACTTTCCAATTATTATAACAATAGAATCTAACCACAACAACGACAGAATAAGGAAACCACCTAGGTTCATTACCGGCAAGGCCAACTGGCCAAAGTTCCAAAAATCCTGCGATGATCAATGTTTAAAAATTCCTACTTCCGACAACATCAATAAAGAAGCAGCAAATATTAAAAAGATCCTACGTGCTGCATCCCACCTCCATATACCTCAAACCAAAAATAGACTACTCAAACCATTGGTTCCGTGGTGGAATAACGAGTTAGCAAACTTAAGGCAAAATAAACAAAACGCCTGGGCTAAATATAAAAAGCAACATAACGAATATAATTTAGTAGCCTATAAAAAGGCAAATGCTACCTTCAGATACAACTCCAAATTGGCTAAAAGAAAGTGCTTTGCAAACCTAATTGATTCAATCAACCCCAGCACTAGCCCAAAAGATGTCTGGCACAGTATTAGGCTGATTTCCGGTTCCCACAAACAAAACAAAATTTCAGTTATAAATACAGAAAAGGGCACCATTACTGAAAGTAAAGAAATTGCCAATCACTTCTCCTAAGTTTGGTCTGCATTTTCTAGCGACACCAACTTTGATCAAGAATTTATAGCCGAAAAAAACATGGCCCTTAGTGGATCTGATTATCTCCCCCATTCTATTCCCAAAGAAGCTGTTCTCTTAGAAAAACCGATCACTTTTGTACTTAAGGAAGCCCTACAGTCTGCTAAAGGAAAAACCCCTGGACATGATAGAATATGTTACACTATATTGAAAAACGCTTCATTTGATCTAATAAGCAGACTGCTCAGGCTCTACAATAATATTTTCGTCCATGGGATATTTCCACAAAACTGGAAAAACGCCGACATTATGCCAGTTTTAAAGCATAATAAACCAAAAGCTGACGTCAATAGCTACCGACCAATTTCTCTTCTCTCTAGCCTCAGTAAAACGTTAAAAAAAATTGTTGCAAAACGCATCATGTGGTTTGCGCTTAGGAAAAAACTTTTATCTCCTAATCAAGTAGCATTTAAATCTGGGCAAAGTACTTCAGATGTACTATTATATTTTGATCATTACTTGTCAACCGCTATTTCCAGCCGAAACCATGTCACTGTACTGGGTCTCGACTTTGAAAAAGCGTTTGATAGAATCGGCATACATGTTGTATTGAAACAACTTAAAAAATGGAACATTGGCCAAAAGATATTCAACTTCGTAAAAAGCTTTTTAACAAACCGCACTTTTCGAACTAAAGTTAACTATAAATACTCTGATAGAGTACCTCTGTACAATGGAATAGCACAGGGTTCTCCCCTATCACTGATATTTTTTATTATTGCATTTGATGAAATAAGTAACATTATTGAAAAATACGACGTCAAACACTCTATTTATGCTGATGATGTGTTAATATTTTCAAAGAGAAACAACTTAAACGAAATAAATAACATATTCCATAATTTACTTGGGGCACTTACTTCTGGAGCTAGCCTATCATATAATAAGTGCAAAACTCTGCATATATGTAAGAAAAAACCCTATTGTAATTTTAGCTTGACCTACAATAATCAGACAATAGAAAATGTTACTAACCTGAAAATATTAGGCATAATTTTTGATAAAAATCTTAGCTTTAAGGAACATTGTAAATACCTTAAATTTAAACTTAATAATAGATTAAATCTCATTAAATACTTTGCTTCAAAATATAGTAATGTTACCCAAAATTCTCTAATAAATCTAACAAAATCATTAATAATATCTTGCATTGATTACGGTCTACCAATATATGGACAGTGTTCAAAAGGTACCCTCGCGAACATATCGCAATCTACCATTCAGCCGTTCGTAAAAGTCTTCGAGCTTTTCCAACCTCCCCGACAATAAATATTTTAGCCGAAGCTGGACTCCCCGAAATGAGTGATAGAGTAAGGTATAATACACTTCGTTTAATTCCAAGGATATATTGTTCCAGTAACCCAATTATAAACAATGACTTGAAAAATGTCATCAGAAGAACCACAAAATTGAAGCGTGAATCAGCTATATACAGAGCGGTGGATGAAACCGCGAAATTCGACGTTTCAATAAAGCCCATGTTAACTTTTCAATCGAGATTCCCACCCTGGGAACTTCCTCCATCCATTTTCATCACCAGCCTACTGATGTATTCAAAACAAAACACCTCTAAACTTGTTTATCAAATGCTATTCTTTCAAATCAAGAACTATTGGGATGCCAAAGGCTGGAAATTTATTTACACTGACGGCTCTAAAGAAACCGACTCAACTGCATTTGCTGTGGTATCTGATAAGGGAAGCATACTTAGGACTGGTCTTCTCTTCCCACACAACTCGATATTTACTACCGAGGCGATTGCTATAAACTTCGCCATTGACTACGCCTCCTCAACTAAAGGAAAATATATAATCTGTACAGACAGTAAATCTGCCATCGCAGCTCTGTCGAGCGCAAACAGCAGAGAACCTTTAATTGACAATATTCGAAATAAATTGTCCCAGCAAAAGGCAAAAATAAAAGTTATGTGGATCCCTGGACACAGCGGAATTCTTGGCAACGAAAACGCTGATAAAGCAGCGAAAAATGTCAGCAATATCCCTACTTTCTGTATCGAAACCTTCGTTAAATCCGACATTCTCAGGATAATCGATAGTATCTATCGATCAACCGTAAGGGAGAAATGGCTTACATACCAACACAGCTACAAATCCATAAATCCAGAACGACTAAAAGCAATTATTCCAACTGGAGCGACACTGCAGCAGACAAAAATCTTTACGCGACTACGGCTAGGACACACAAATATTACTCACCAACACCTTCTAAAAGGAATGCCTGCCCCGATTTGCTCAGCATGTAACTGTCCACTGTCCATTATTCATATAATAGACTACTGCACCAAGTATAACAATGGCAGAAACAATATCTTTAACGGCAGCAAACCTTCCGAGTTACTGAAAGAGATTTCTCTAGAAAATATGTCGAAAATTTATAATTTTATATATCAAATTGGACTAGTTTATCTTTTATAATTTTGTTTATTAATTTCCTAGACATAATAATTTTTATTCTAATATTTTTTTTATAAATAAGTAAAAAATCTATTAGTATTATTTCAGGCCGATAGTCCTAGCTACTAGTGCCTTTCGTAATGTAATATAGTTATTTATAATTATATTTCTAATAAATAAATAAATATTTTTAATACAGACTGTGTAGATATGTTAGGGAGTGTTGTTCTGTCTGTTAATTTTGGTGACACCAATTCATTGTTTATACCTCAATACATAAGTTACACAAACTGGAACCACGATTTCATTAAGTTAAAAGAGCTCTTGAACAGTTCTTTTATTCCATCTTTCTTAATAGTGTATAGGAAAAGAACAAGTTTTAGATAATGAGGCTCTCGACGGGTTTTCGGAAGTTATGGTTATTAGAAAATCCAAAGACTCTACACTGCTTTGTGATTGATAACAGAATAGTTTTTTAATAGAAGTTAAGTTTAATAGTTTTTTAATAGAAAAGTTTTTTCAGACAACTTGCCTTTAACCTTTGAGTTTGCCAAAAACTCTGTTGCGCCCTTACGGTCTCAAATAAGTTCCTTCCGAAACTAAAGGGTACCCGAAAAGAGCTGAAAAATATTATGACGCACTTAACTTTCCTGACTATAAACTCGTCAGGTCTAACCTATCAATAGGGGGAAAAAAATCGGCGTAATTACAGAAATGATAAAATCTGCAGGAAGCAAAATGATGGGGAAGAAGATATTTGAACCAAAAAATGCCAATGTTACAATGCTCGTAAAAAATGAGCTTGAAAAAGACTGGACTACTTTAGACACCCGTAACATTTTACGTAAGTTTAACTTAGACTCAGACAAAGTAAAATATTTAAGCTACCGAACCATTTACAACAAATTATGCAATCAGAAAAAGACTGCCTCTCAAGCTCGACCAGTTAAATACAGTCAGTATTAGTGGTGAATGGTGGCGTCTCGGTAATAACATGAAAAAGCCTTCGCTCAGAGATTATAATATCCCTTCAATTTCTAAGTTTCACGATCATTTCAAATCTTTATTTTTCCGCCAGGATGGCGGGCTTCCTATACATTGGACCATGCCGGCCATCTCGAATCCTTTTCTTGAAGTGCCTTTTGAAATGTACGAGCTAAAATCTGTTTTAAAGGAATCAAAAAACAATAAAGCCCCTGGCCTTGATCGTATAAGTTACGAATTTATAAATATGCACCTGAAAGCTTTTTGTATGAGGTATTATCAATTTCAGCGCAATATTTACAAAAAAGCCAATTTCAATCTCGTTCCAAAAAGCCGTGTCTCACCTCAAATTATAAAGGCCTCTCCCTGCTTGATACTTTATACAAAAGTAAAGATAGAAAAGACTGGTCTTCTTTTAACGCGCATCAATGTTTGGGGGAATCTGAACAAAATAATTACTGAATTTCAAGCAGGATACTCTCAGTAATTTCGGAGAGGATACTCAACAATGGATAATCCTTTTGACCTGTCTTCGATTGTGCATCTAAAGTTCAAGGCTAAAAAGAAAAGTTTTGCATTTTTTGTTGACTTCTCATGTGCATTCCATACCATACGAGATACGTTTTTTATTAACTAGTATCTTATGACTTCTCGACCCATACGCCAAGTCACAGGCTTCCCCGCATCCTTGCTGAGGAGACTGTCTACCTCGGCGCTCATTTGGTAAAAAAGTGGAAGGACATCTCGTTAATGTTAAATATGAAGCCTCTTACTGATTTTACTTCTGAGTCTTTGTCAGAGTCCATACCTTCGTTTTTAGACAATCTTAAGAATAAAAAACTTTCGACTTTTCTTGACTCTGCTGTTGAATCAGAATCACACGATATGTATACTAACTTAGCACTTAGAGATATTAAATATTTCAGTGATGATTTTTCTGCCTACGCTATCAGCTTAATTTTTCGTGCTAGAGGAAGTCTTCTTAACTTAAATGCGAGAACTTTTAAGAATGTAATTTCTACCCCCTACACAGTTTGTAACTTGGGTGACCCCGAAAACATCAAACACACAATATTATTAATATCTGAAATGGCTGTGATTCTAGAGCTTTGTATAAATATTTATGCTGCTGCCTCAAGTACAAGGAAATGATTTTAAATTAATTTTCATAATTACACTGTTCAGTTTAAATAATATTTTGTGCGTACTGAAGTTTTAGTTATTATTTAGCATTTTTGTAATAATACACTTGAACCAGAATCCTTTGAATTAAAAATGCAGAAAATGTGTTATCATATATTTATTTTAAATTATTCCGACCGACAACATATCAATGTTATAGTCGTACGTTCTACTAGTTATAGGTACCCATTGTATGTATATATTTATCTTTTAAAAATAAAGAAAATAACATACATACATACATAAATACATAAGGAATTAAAACCTGGCGTCCCACAGGGCAGCGTGCTGAGGCGCATACTTTATATTCTTATCACATGTTACTTGCTTAATTACATAAATTGCTCTAAATCAACTTTTCCTGACGACACAGCCATCTTTTTGGTAGAAGAAACTCAGATGGTTCAAAAAGTAAAAAAGCGACTTGAGCGAAATCTCCGTCGAAGTGCCAATCAAATGGCGAAGGAACTGAAAATATCTGACTTCGGCATCCGCCGCGTACTAAAAAGTTATCTCAAAGTCAAGCCTTACAAGATCCAAAAGAGGCATGATCTCACACCAAAGCAGCAACAAGTCAGACTTGAGAGAGCTCCTTCGCTTGGCGGAAAGCGGTCAATTTCCGAACATTGTGTTTTCTGAGGAGAAAATGTTTTAAATTGAGCAAATGCACTATTACGCTTAAAATTCATTACTGATTTTCTTTTTTCGCGTTTACCCTCGGCAAAATGCTTCGGCGCGCTTATGAACAATACTTCGGACTGTCATTTAACCAACTAACAGACAATTGATTCCCGAGCATCAGCTGTGCGAGCGGTCTAAAGTTGGTTACAATTCGAGTAGGGACTGGCAATGGTCAATTTTAACTCAAATCTTTGATATATAATGTCATGATATATATATAAGATCCTCCTAGTTGGAGTATAGGATCTCTAAAAGTATGTCAATGGTAAATGTATGGTAGGTATAAAAGTATCTAGTTTCATGCGGAATTATTATTTAAATAAAGCAACTATAAAATATTTTATTAACAAATCATCCAAAAAATTAAAACTGGGCAAATCAAACTGTTCCATAACATCGAATATGCTACATTTGTGCATGTGTGACTCTATCTTATTGCTGACTCAATGTTTGGATTCGCTGGTTTTGTTTTCTGCTGCGCATGTAGTGCATATTGGTATTTTGGAGCAGCAGTTTTTTGAGTGTATACCCCAATTACAGAAGTTTAGGGGATTCGGCAGATAAACATACTGTTGAACACTTACTTTACAAATATCCAGGTCTGGTTACGTATGGATCGCTTACACATGAAAAGAGTTTTCCAATAATAGGTGTTATCTATCGCTATCGAGAGATGTTTAACGATTTTTTATGGCCGGAATTGGATGGTATTGATCTGGACAGCGTTTGTTTTCAACAAGACGGCGCTAAGAGCCACACAAGCAACGAAACCATTGATCTTTTACGGGAAAAGTCTCCGGACCGTTTTATCTCTCGAAGAGGTGATCACAATTGGCTACCGAGATCTTGCGACTTAACACCTTGTGACTTTTTTCTTTGGGGCCACGTGAAAGAGAAGGTCTACGCCAACAGCCCAGGGTCGATTCAAGACCTCAAAGATGGAATTCGAGAGGCTATCGAGGACATAGGGCAGCCACTTTGGAATCCGGTTATGGAAAATTTCATGAAGAGGATATTGTCCTGTAAGCGTGGTCGTGGGGGTCATTTGCCTGATGTTATTTTCCACTATTAACACCATACCTTCCTTTTTATAATGAAATAAACATCCGATCATTTATATAATTAAAAAAATAGCATTTCTCTTTGAATATCAAAATAACATCTCTTATTAGATAACCCTATATGTGGCGAAGAAGCAAGCATTTGCCACGAAAAAAATTGACGGTTCACCAAATATTTTTGCATTGAATAACTAATAAGATACAATCACAACCACTCAATTTTTGGCAAACGGTCATATACGTAGATGCGTCGGTCGGGTCAAAAGAAGAGGAAGGGCGAATCGCTGCAACAACTTCGAGACGCGAGAAAGGATGTCTTTGCTCGTATACACAAAAAGAAATCGAAACGAAGTACATGCGAATGCCTTAGTGAGCAAGTGTACGGTAAACGTATACGCATACTTATATTCATGACATACATTTGTATGACGGCACTAATGTTTCAAATTTGATGCTATGGCAAAATTTTTTTTTAGGATTTTTATATAAAATATTTATGTCGCATGAAAATAGCATAGAAAATGTTCTATGCTCCAACTATGAGTTAGACAGTCTTATATATCAAGAAATTAAAGATTTTACTTAATATTGTCTTATATATGTACATATGTACATACATGTACATAGATATTTGAATTTATCAATAAAGGCTAATAAAAATATTATATGTGCCTTTTATTTATTATTTTCTTAATGAAATTTTGCTTACTTACAAAAACAAAATACTTTCATAGTCGCTGAAACAGCATTCTAAAATGTTCTTTAATACAAAAAAAACTATGTCATTCATAAACGCAAGCGCAAGGATCGATCATTCATAACACGAGCCTACCACATCTTCCCTCACGCGCCTGAGCTGTCCATAAGCCTATTTTTTTTTGACGAAGGCGGAAATATTTGGCCAACCGTCAATTTTTGTTATGGCATTGTATATGTATACTTTATAAATGCACGACAGAATCGTGACTGTCGTAGCGAGTGGTGATTGTTTAGCTGATGTGTGTCAAGAGCGCGCAGAAGCATACACAAATGATGTAAACAAAAGCCGCCGTCAGCTTAAAACAAGTTTACATCTTCGAAATTTCGTACTATTGAAAATTTAAAATACATTCCTTTTTGTTCTCTTATATTAGATAAATACTTAATTATGATATATCTTCTCGTATGGGATTATCCAATTAACAAAATATGTACGAAATAAGTAATATAGCCGTGAAGTTAGAAATTTACTTTGAAACCCGATTGCTGTTTTTTTTTGTTGTTGGTTGGTTGGTTTGAGCGGTGATTCGCCAAAAATCCAACTAGCGCTTCCGCACCATTTTATCGCCAGATCCTCGCTACCAACTTGTTTAACGGTTATTTACAGCATGACTGTATCCCGTCTGTGCAGTTCACTTTATTAGGTTGTTGACATCTAAGCCGGACAGTTGTTCGAGACTCTCGGACAGTGGTTCGCCCAGGGTTAGAATTATGTCGTTCCATAAGGCAGGGCAGTCACAGAGAAAATGAAAGACTGTTTGCTTTTTCTATTTTTTCACCATTTTTGTGGCTTATTCTCGGACAGACCAAAATCGAGTTTTGACTGCCGTTAGTCTCCAGGCGTCCCGTAGTTTCATGTTTACCAATATTGACGATTGTTTGAGGTTGTAGGTGGGTCATAACGTTCTGCTAATTTTGCATTTCGTCTGGTCTTTCCGTCTACAATCCGCGATTCGGACTGCACCTAATGGTGTGAATACCGATTCTGCAAGAGCGTTCTTCATGGCAGATCCCCCTCTTCTCAGTTCATCTGCTTTTTCGATGCCTTCAATGTTCCGATGTCCCGGGACCCAGATTATATATATATACAATATATATTTATAATTGGCACGTACACTCTTTTTGAGTGTTTGGTCGAGCTCCTCCTCCTATTTGAGGTGTGCGTCTTGATGTTGTTCCACAAATAGAGGGACCTACAGTTTCAAGCCGACTCCGAACGGCAGATATTTTTATGGGGAGCTTTTTCATGGCAGAAATACACTCGGAGGTTTGCCATTGCCTGCCGAGGGGTGATCGCTATTAGAAAAATTTTTTTCTTAATTTTGGTGTTTCACTGAGACTCGTTCTGCGTTCTGTCTGTGAATTCCGAATGGTAGTCACGCACCTAACAATTCGGCTACGGCGGCCGAGATAAAGGTAACTTTATAGTTCTCACTCAGATAAGGCTATTCCTTCTATGTTCCACCACTTTAGAGGTTGTTGTAGCTGAACCCAGTGACTGGATTTCACCTGAGCTATCCGAAGGAATAGCGATATTGCCCTAAAAGAGAAATCTGCCATTAGTAGCCTAGAAGCTTCCCTAATTGAAACTACTTCCACCTGGAAGACACTGCTGGTATTAGGGAGACCCACAGATTTCTCAATTTTAAGTCTATGAGAATATAGGTATACCAACTCCAACACCACAGTCCGTTTTACTGCCACCTGTATGGACTGTAGTATCGAACTGGTTTAGAGAGAATCCCTTATTCAATTCTTCCTTAGATGGAAAGAGAGTGGCAAAATTCCTATTGAATGTTACCGTCGGGACGATCTAGTCAGTTCTTACCAATGTTAACTTAGTTTGTCGCAATAATAGACTGGCATGACCATACGTTTTTTCTTTCCAGCGGCCCGCTTCATTTAATCTAATGCACTCATGGGTGCCGTCTTCTTAATATGTAGGTCTATTGGAATAACGTGTGCCAGTGCACTGAGAGCCTCTCTAAGACATGATTTGATTGCTCCGACCGTTATTGCGCAGGCTGATCTTTGTATTCAGCTGATTAATTTGGTATTGTACTCTCTTCCTCGAGCTTTCTACCGAACCATGCGATAAAATAGGTCTTTAAGGTGGTTAACCTTATACAGCCATAATGTATGCTTAAGTTGAACACCCCATCTTCTTCTAAGCATACGTTTACAGGCATATGAAGCCATTTCTTCTTTACTTACCCGTTCTTCGGCTAAGTTTGGAGTCCAGAATTACTCTAAGTACTTTGCACTGGGTGAAAATGAAAGACTTTGTCAGTTAATATTTGGTAGGGTAAAGATTGGTACAATATATCTGGTGGTGAAAAGCAAAAGTTCTGTTTTACGAGAGTTTAAACATAGGCCTGTGTCCCAAGAGTTGAGCTCGCCTAGCGCCCTTTGGATAATCCCACTGATCGTATTAGTGCACAGTCCTGACGCCATTAGCACCACATCATCAGGGTACTTACCCGTTCTTCGGCTAAGTTTGGAGTCCAGAATTACTCTAAGTACTTTGCACTGGGTGAAAATGAAAGACTTTGTCAGTTAATATTTGGTAGGGTAAAGATTGGTACAATATATCTGGTGGTGAAAAGCAAAAGTTCTGTTTTACGAGAATTTAAACATAGGCCTGTGTCCCAAGAGTTGAGCTCGCCTAACGCCCTTTGGATAATCCCACTGATCGTATTAGTGCACAGTCCTGACGCCATTAGCACCACATCATCAGCGTACGCAATCACTTTTACCTCCATTTAGTTCTATTAAGATTTTTCTCATTACACATAACCAATGAAGTGGAGATAATACTTCCCCCTGTGGCGCTCCGCTAAGAGAGTCCTAGTTATGTTGATATTACCTATATTAGCTTTAATTGATCTAGCATCCATATGATCGAATTGCTGATTAAATTTTCCACCACTAAGTCAATTAACGATTAACGATTAACGCCTGTCGGATAGCATCAGTTATAATGTTGTTAAATATGCCTTCTACGTCTAGAAAACTTGCCCTGGTATACTGTTTGTTTACTAGAGACCCCTCTATTTTTCGGATTACTTCGTGAAGCGCTGTCTGCGTAGTTTTGCCTATGAAGTAAGCCTGTAGTGCAATTGATGTACTAGAGCTCTCCGGTGAGTTATTAAAGGGAAGAACGAAAGACTAATTGGCCTAAAGTACTTCACTGATTCCTGCCCCCTTCTACCTACCTCTGGTATGAAGACGCCTCTAACAACTTTCCAGCTTATTGGAATATAATCTAAGATTGGACACGCCTTGAAAATTTCCATTAGCCATGGTAGAATACTATTAAGAGCTTCCTGTAACATCGTAGGAAAGATCCCGTCAGGACCTAGAGTTTCGAAAGGTTAAAATGATTTGATTGCCCATTCAACCTGCTCTTTTGTGACTATTACATCGGCAAGAGCTGTGGGACCTAGCGGCTCCGCCGTATTCTCCCAACATCACTATCGTCAGCGCTACATCCCAGAAAATGACTGTTTAGAAGAAGTTCTAGAGATTCTTCTGCCATAGAAGTCCAAGTACCATCTGGCCTCCTGGCCTAAGAAGCAATTAAATTGTCTTTGGACAAAATACGGCTGAGCCTCGCAGAATCTCTGGTACATTCGATTGAAGAACAAAAATCTCTCTTTCTTGGCGGCCCTAGTTGTCTTCTTGTACTATCTCCAACTTTCTCTGAACAGTTGCCAATTACCTGTTGAGTAGCTGAGATTAAAACCCATAATTTTTGCTAATTATGTTATTAAAAATCTTCATAAAAATATAAACGTTAGTCTTAATTATGTTATTAAATTATTTAATAAAATATACGCATTTATGTAGATCACTTACATATATGATACATATGTACGTACATATATGTACATATGTATATTGCTAGCTTCACAATATGTTGTAGAATTGTTCCGAATTTGGCAAATGGTGATAGTTTTGTTGTGGCGAGTGCGTGCCGGTGCATATATATATGTATGTATATGGATGCTGACTTATATGAACGTACATCTGTATGTATTAGGCAAATGGAAATATTGTCCCAGGGAATAGTGTATGCTTTTTTGTATGTGCGCTTGTTTTTCTACGTTCCCACAAGAATGATAATATTTCGTATGCACATAGTACATATTATATCTATCTATTTATAAGGACAAAAATGCGAAAAGGTGAAAATGATGAAGTTTGTTTAAATCTGAACCAGAAGAATTTGGAATTAAGAGACTGATAATTGCTAAATGTGTTTTATATACAACCAGTTAGTTTACTGGTAAGTGTAGAGGACATAGGATTCAATTATTAGACTATTTCGTCCTAGTGCTTCTGCAAACGCACTGCTCAGATATATATGAAATATAATATAAGTATATATTATGTTAGTTTCGTTTGTGCAAAAGTTCAATTGCATCTTGAATTCTTATACTGTTACATATATGCATACGTACAGCAGCAACGCTCCGCGTTATCATATCTACATGCAATAATTAGGGAGTAAATATCCGAATGTTCGAATTCCTGCCTAAAACAATACTCTTTTACATATGCGTATATATATTTGCATGTGCGTATGCACACGCCATGCCCAAGCCTACGTATGTACGTATATATTTGTATTCTGAACTCCCAGCAAAACAATGCCTATTAGTATAGGGGCGACCATGAAAGTAGTACCAGTTGGTCCTTCAATTTTCTTTATACTATGGAATTTTGTTGTGTTTGTGACTCTTTGGAAGCATGCCAAAGGGTTTTGCAAAATTTCAATTATTTTGCAAGTTATTGTTTATTGAATTTTTATGCTAAATTTTTGTCGATAATTTTTATCTTGAAATATATTAGTGATACAAAAAACAGTTGTTTAAAAAAATTAATAAAAAAAATAATTTTTAGCTAATTTGTTTAAACAATAATTTTTTATTGTTGGTTTTTTACTCGAAGTACACTGTGGAATTTTGTAAAAAAAAATCTTTATCAAAGTTTGAACCCTTCTTAAAAGATACTGCAAATTATAGAGATGGGTTTTTTTTTGTTCTCGAGAAATTAATTTTTGAATTTTACACTGCATGACTCGGCCTAGTAGCCGCGCGCGGCAGCTCCCGCAGCATGCTTTATTCTTTACCAATACAGTATAAAGAACACAGTTTTACATCATATTTTTTTTTAATATTATTCCAACTTACTAAATTAACATTTTTTATTAAATAAATACCGTTTTCCACACCACCCTAGAGGTACAGTACGTCAAGTGCGTTTTTAATGTAAATGTAAAAAAAGGTGGTATCCCCAGTATGCCTAATCCACCATTCCCTTTCTCTATATTATAAAATAAAATAATACATAACATAAGTTGTATACATTTTTTCAATATAATCAAAAAAATGTTTTGTGTTATATTTAGAATTTTAGAATTGATAAGAATTATTATGAAATATTATTGTAAATACGGAAGATAAACTATCATTGAAGTAAGAAATTTTCTTACATTTAATATTTTCATTTTCAACTGGAATAAAAGAATGAAAACCACGTGTGCCACTGATTGTTTTGCATGTTAAAAATCGTTTACTTAAGAACTTTTCAAGAGCTTCATTGGAACAAAAGTCAAATGTAATTGAACCGAATTTGTTTTTAACTATGTTAAAAAATGCTCCAGAAGTTGCTATTGGTACAGTATCAGGTCTTCGTAGACTTTCTCGCCTAACGTACCTTTTTATTGTACCACCAATTCCATCACAAGCATTTTTTCCATGAGACGTTGCAAAAAAGTGCCATTCTGCTTTTATATTAAAATCTTGAAAATGATAGACTAAATTGATAAAATTTTTTCTGTTTTTATACTGTGATGCTGCACCATCGGAGAAATAATAAATTTTTTTTATTTTGTCTGATCCATAATTCTCTTTAATAAAAGAAATTAATCTTCCAATGATTAAAATTCCAATGATGACTCTGTATTGCATTTTGTATTAAAAATGTAAAATTTTCAGAAAAATCCCCAATTACAATTATTTCCCCTTCTTTCAAATTTGTTTTTAGATTTTTTAAAAAATTACTTTGTTCTTTAGCTACAAAATTATGCAGTAAAAGGATATCAGCTTCTTTGCTCATTTTTTTGAGGAATATTTTCGCCTCCTCCGTAATTGTTTCTAGAGAAGAACGATCGGTGTTAGTCCACAGTTGATAAGTTGTATTATTAATATTTCTCTTTTTGAGAGCTTCTTCTATTTCAGTAGCAATTTCATGAAAGCCAGGGCAAAGATCACATTGTTTCATATAACATTCATTTTTAGGCTTACTACAAATCATGCATTCTATTATTTCTTCATAAGTAGTTACAGATATATCTTCAAAAATACTTTTTAAACCGTTTAACATTAATTTAAAATTCTGATGTATTTTACATACACAAACCGTGTGTGTTCCATTCCTATCAGCAAGTACACATTGCTTTGGTCGCAAGGAAGCAAATTTACTAAAACCGACTTTTATTTCTGGATATAAAGATTTAAATATATAGCATTTGCAATATGCTTCTTTCAAATTACATAAAATAAGACGTTTTTGTAACTTAATTTTTTTCCCGTCTTCTTGTTGAACTGAAAGGCAATCCTTTTGCCCTGGCATGACACGGCTTATTTCATCGGAAGTATAAAAATTTATTATTTTTTCAATATTTTCAGAAGAAAAAGTTCTACGGGTACTTGGAGCGGGGGGATATGATCCGAAACCGTAAAGATTCTGTAGTTTTTTTGCATACTTTGCTGTACTATAATTAAGATTAAATTCACGTTTTAAAGTACTTAGGTTCCAACTTAAGGGTGTAACAGTCAGCCAATGAATTTTTTTTTTTAATTAGATGCAGATTTTACTTTTAGTTTAATTAAATTCATTATTTCTATTCCAACATCACCTTCTACAAATTCGATGTCAGATCTACCCGACACAGAACCTAGGCTACTTGCAGTTTCAGAAACTTCACTAAGAGCAATATTATTAATATTATCATTAGAATCAATGCTTACGAAACTATTTTCCGACGGCTCCTTTCCCTTTGATAACAGCATCTTGCAAGATAAGCAAATATATTCCCCCAAACCTGGATGTTTTTCTTTCAGTGATGCAGACGATTTAGCAACATTCTTTTCGATCCAAGAATGATTGGGTAACTTGAAAGGATTGCAACAAACTTTATTCGGCATGATGATTATTTTGCAAAATTAAATTTTAAACTTGGAGCACTAACAAAATCTAAGAGACGTTGTTCACTCAAAAGTAAAATTCAATCTAACTGAATTTGAAACACAGTCACTCGCTTCACAAAGAAAAATGTAATTATCGTTAAAAGCTCATTAACACAGTGCGGAGTGACAATTTTAAAAACTTATTCATAGTGGGCTGCGGGGGGTCCGAACCCATTAATCAAATGGGATACGAATATAAAAGGACCATAAATTATACTTATTCCACAATTTTCCTAAATTATAAATAATTGTTGTCAAAGAACCTATATACAATAACCTTACATAAATTACTACCCATTATGGCGATGAAAAACTATTACTCGCACGGCAAACTAAATTCAAACAATATGACCTTTCTTATTTCGGAAACTTCTAAGATTCTATTAATAAAAATTAACAGTAATATTAATCAAAAATGTTAATTTATTAAGTTGGAGTAATATTAAAAAAAATATGATGTAAAACTGTGTTCTTTATACTGTATTGGTAAAGAATAAAGCATACTGCGGGAGCTGCCGCGCGAGTTACATATATAAAACCAGTTACATATATAAAACCAAGCATAGATGATTTCATTGCAAGTATAACTAAAGACAAAATGTAATATTAAACCAACTTCCGTTTGTTTGCAAAAATTATTATTAAATTCACAAATTAAATTTATTTTTCGGTCGCAATTCCAGGAATTGCAACCGTTCCAAAATTAACTAACTTTACTGTCCACTACAATAAATATTGTAGTATCAGCATTTCCGTTCCCACACTAAAATGTAATATTAATAAGTATTTTTTCATAAGCCAATGTAATTTAGCAAATAAGAAAATAAAATTGTAATATACCGAGTAAGCAAATATATATACATTTGTAAGCTTTAATTTTACCTGAAGTAAAATCATAAAGCCAGTCTGATTCCTCCCTTCCATTGGAGTAGATTGTTGTATTAAAATAAATAAATAAATTTTAATCAAAAACAGTTTTTAGTTTTTTTTATCGCATTATAACGGCAAAACACGTAAATGGCGCAGTCGGTAGGATCCTTTTAAACAGTAAAAAAAGGATCCAGTGAAACGAATTACGGGAAATAAAAATAATAAAAATAATTTTTATAAACACCCAACCTAATCCTGCGAATCCGTAGCCAACTCAGGAGTTGACCGGACCCTCCAGGGTATAACTAAACACACGATAACTAAAACAAACAAAAAAAAAAAAAATAGTGCAGTGACAATTTAAGCAATTTGAACACCACTAAACCAAAAAATAGTGCAGTGAACATCTTTGCAAATTATACACCACTAAAATAAATAGTGCAGTGAAAATTTAAGCAATTTGAACACCACTAAACCAAAAAATAGTGCAGTGAACATCTTTGCAAATTATACACCACTAAAATAAATAGTGCAGTGAAAATTTAAGCAATTTGAACACCACTAAACCAAAAAATAGTGCAGTGAACATTTTTTGCAAATTAGACACCACTATAAAAAATTTTTTTTTTTCTCTAAAACTGTATACTAAACGACAACAAACATTCGACAAACGGAGAAGGATGGAGGAGCAGACTCATATTACCTCCGTCAGCGTGGCCGAAGAACTGGCCAGGAAAGATCAGCAGTTGGAAAGCTTACGACAAGCCTACCTAGATTTGCAACAGCAGACGCACCAACTACAGCAACAACACCAAATACAGGATAACGGCAAAAGAGAAAACATCTTTAAAATGATAAACCACATGCCAACATTTACCGGGACAGGAGAAGTCACGGTCAACAGCTTCTTCAGTAGCATAGAATACCTGTTATCAACCATACAAGAGGAAAGTCTAAAAAAGGAAGCAGTCCGAACAATATTCTACAAAGTCATACAAGGACAGGCCAAGGACGTCATCATAAATATACCGACACCAGACAACTGGCAGCTGATTAAAAAACTGCTAAAACTTAGATACAGGCCGGATACGGAGCCACATCAAATATACAAAAAAATTAACAACTTATGTGTAAGAACGCTATGGACAATACTGACGATACTCTTATGGACACAACCGATTGAAGGAATAATGAATACCAAACGAATTACAGAACAAAAAGGATTTGTAGACATTTATATCAATAGTCAGGAAATAGTTCAGGAGACGGACATAATATTACATATCATAAATTTGCATGATATCAAAACCATTTTGGACAACATGACAGAAAATATAAAATTAATGAGGATTGATAATAAAGAAATGCTTAATTTAGAACTAAGTGACGCTAAAAATAAATTATTGACATTATTGCCAAGACAAAATAGGCAAAGACGAGGATTAATTAATGGAATAGGAAGCATACAAAAATGGTTATTTGGGACTATGGACGACGAAGACAGACAAAACATACAAAAACAGTTGTTCAATATTGATGAAATTGTTAACAATAATAATCAACAAATTATAATTAATGACTATTTTAATATAACTATAAATCATTTAAAAATGGTAATTACAAATGACAGACAAAAAATTCAAGAAGAACTAAATTCTATAAGTAAGTTTGTAGAAACAGAAAATAATAAAAGTAGATATTTAGAGCAATTAAGTAATATACAACTAATAAAGAGTAGAATAGAGCATTTGCAAGATAATGTAATTTCTGCAAAACATGATTTGGTACATCCAAGTATTCTAACCAGTAACGAAATTAAAAAATACAATATCGATTATAATAAGTTGAAATATATACAGTGTGGTACAACATTTGTTAATGGGACATACTTAGTTTTAGGAGTAAAAATACCTAAAAATTTCATAATTGTTAAATTAAGAACTATTGTTCCACTACCCAATATTCACAATAACGAAATAGATGCTATTATAGAAAAAAGCTTCGAGTTTGAAAATAAAACATATAGATTTGAAGAAAATAAGCATTTAAAAGACTTAAAATTAAGCACTCATTGTATAATAAAAAATAACTGTCAACTAGTAAGTAACAAAGATTTCGAAATTATACAACTAGATATAGACACAATTATAATTAAGAATGCAATGAATGTCAGTGTTAATGAAACTTGTAACTCCGAAAAAGTTATGTTAAACGGAAACTATTTAATAAATTTCAGTAACTGTTCAATAAAAATTAAAGACTATTACTTTTCAAACACTATCGAAAATATAAAAGAAAAACAAATTATCGAAAATCCAAATAGAGATCAGAATTTTACACATAAATTAACCTTTCAAGAAATTGAATTACAGCAAAAAAATAATGTAAAGAATATTAAAGCATTAGATTATCATACAAAATTAACATATGGATATAATTTTTTTATAATAATTATAGTACTTATTTTAATTGTGTTAATTCTGACTAAACATAAACAGATAAAAATAAAATTAAATCAAAGAATTCAGGAGAATTCTAATCTAAGGGAGGGAGAAGTTACATATATAAAACCAGTTACATATATAAAACCAAGCATAGATGATTTCATTGCAAGTATAACTAAAGACAAAATGTAATATTAAACCAACTTCCGTTTGTTTGCAAAAATTATTATTAAATTCACAAATTAAATTTATTTTTCGGTCGCAATTCCAGGAATTGCAACCGTTCCAAAATTAACTAACTTTACTGTCCACTACAATAAATATTGTAGTATCAGCATTTCCGTTCCCACACTAAAATGTAATATTAATAAGTATTTTTTCATAAGCCAATGTAATTTAGCAAATAAGAAAATAAAATTGTAATATACCGAGTAAGCAAATATATATACATTTGTAAGCTTTGATTTTACCTGAAGTAAAATCATAAAGCCAGTCTGATTCCTCCCTTCCATTGGAGTAGATTGTTGTATTAAAATAAATAAATAAATTTTAATCAAAAACAGTTTTTAGTTTTTTTTATCGCATTATAACGGCAAAACACGTAAATCGCGCGGCTACTAGGCCGAGTCATGCAGTGTAAAATTCAAAAATTAATTTCTCGAGAACAAAAAAACCCATCTCTATAATTTGCAGTATCTTTTAAGAAGGGTTCAAACTTTGATAAAGAATTTTTTTACAAAATTCCACAGTGTACTTCGAGTAAAAAACCAACAATAAAAAATTATTGTTTAAACAAAATAGCTAAAAATTATTTTTTTTATTTCTTAAAAAATATATTATGAAAATTCAACCTTTTCCCTATAATTTTTATAAACAACTTTTTTTTTGTATCACTAATATACAATATTTCAAGATAAAAATTATCGAAAAAAATTTAGCATAAAAATTCAATAAACAATAACTTGCAAAATAATTGAAATTTTGCAAAACCCTTTGGCATGCTTCCAAAGAGTCACAAACACAACAAAATTCCAAAGTATAAAGAAAATTGAAGGACCAACTGGTACTACTTTCATGGAACGCCCCTATACACATATGCATGTGCATGTACTCATATGTATGTACATATAACTACTATATATCTGTTCTGAGGTAGTTGACTATGACTGATCGTTCGATTTGCTATTACTTCATTATAGGTCTCTTTGTCATTAAAATTTATTTTCTACTTTTTAGTTCGATTAGCAATAAAAGCGTGTTTTTAGTTTTTTTTTAACTATTTTTTATTATGAATGAAAATTATTGTTATCATTGCAGTCAGTGAATTAATGATTCGATATATTCGTGTTATATTTAATATAATTCCTTTCTTATCGACTGTGAGTCTAAAGCTATGCAGTTATCGGCCCTGATAAAGAAGTAATCGGGATGAAAAACTTATTTCGTGGAGGGAGCCTGAGAAACGGCTACCCCACTCCTGAAACGGAGAGGTAACAACAAAATATACTGACATAATCAATATGTTACATACTTTTTCCCATATAGGTCATTGATTGCAGGTCGAGCCTTGTTTTTCTGAATGAAAATTATTGTTTTCATTTAGTCAGTGATTTATAGTCCGATTTAATTGTGTTATATTTAATTTCTTCTTTACCGACTATATGTCCAAAGAAAGGCCAGCATTGGCCTTGACACAGAATAGATAATCTCAGCACAGAAAAAGGAGACCGTGGATTATATTGACACAATCAAAACGAGATGTAAAGTTCCAGTTTGGTTTTTTTAGTTCATTTTTGTTGTGAATTGTACTTTAATCGATAAAATTTTATAAATGAAATTATGGTAATGATAAATTCCTTCTTTATTTGCCAAAATTTTGTTCCGTAAAATAATTTCAAAATTTATGTTTTGATTATTTTATTGTAATTAACAAAATTACATCTTATATGAAAATTATTTCATATTATATGAACATTGAATAGAGTAAATTTGCGTGTATGAGACTTGTAGTATCTACGCATGTGTAAAGACTATACAACGTGAGAATGCAACTACCCTGAAAACGATTAAGCCTTCTATTCGTACTGCAGTGCCGCGCGCCCGAGCAAGTTCTAAATCGAAAGAGTAAGTCGTAGACTTCCGAAATCAGTAAGAGTAACTCGGAGAGTGCAGGCATGCGCAGACCGCGCGTTAACTCTGTCTTTCTTACTCTTCTACAGAAGATCTACTACTGTGGGCAAAAAGTAGGGTCAATTTATTTGTCAAAGTTCGCGGGATTAAAATTTCGCTCTAGTTATTTTTTTCATGAGTTGGCAGCACTGTTGATAACATCTGGGCCAACTTTCATGTGAATGTCATTATCAGTAATATATAAATTTACGCTTGTGTTTACCAAACGACCAAGAGTGCATTTTTCGATTTTTACAATGTCTGATTTTATTGAGCAGATGTGAGCATCAAATTTTGTTTGCGGAATGAAATTTCGGCTGCGGAAACGTTTAGTATGTTGCAGAAGGCATTTGGTGATTCGACAATGTCGCAGAAAAATGTTTATAAGTGGTACAAAGTGGTACAAAGACTTCAAAGAGGGTCGAGAACGTGTTGATGACTTGGAGCGCTCCGGACGACCTCGACGTCAACAGATGACCAACACGTCAATAAAGTGAAGGAGTTAGTGCTCAAAAATCGTCGGTTGACTGTTAAAGACCTTACTGTTATGATCGGAATATCAGAAGGATCTGTGAAAACCATTTTGAAAGACCATTTGGGCCTACGAAAAGTCAAATCTCGTTTGGTACCGAAAACTCTCAATTTCTTGGAAAAAAGTCGTCGCGTTGATGTGTGTGAAACAATGCTTTCAGACTATCAGGATAAGCTCAAATGCATCATTACGGGAGATGAGACTTGGATTTATGCTTACGACCCTGAAACAACGGACCAATCAAGCGAATATCGTGCTAAAGGCGAGGCCAGACCGAAAAGAGCACGTCAAAGTCGTTCAAAACTAAAGGTCATGATGACAGTTTTTTTCGATTTTCGTGGAGTGGTGCACTATGAATTCCTTCCACCTGGTCAAACTGTTAATAAGGAATATTATTTGAGCGTTATGCTTCGTTTACGTGAAGCAATTCGTCTAAAAAGACCAGAATTATGGGCCAACAACTCTTGGTTTTTGAATCACCATAATGCACCGTCTCACACTGCACTCGTTCTTCGAGACCATTTCGCCAAAAATTCCACGCATATCGTTCCGCAACCACCGTATTCGCCTGATTTGGCTCCGTGTGACTTCTGGCTATTCCCAAAACTCAAGAGACCACTCCGGGGAACGCGTTTCGAGTCGATTGAGGAGATAAAAGCTGAATCGCATACATGTTTCGGGGATTGGAAAAATCGTTGGCATAAGTGTATTTCATCGAGAGGGGATTATTTTGAAGGGGAGGAAATTGATTTACAAGAATAAATAAAGATTTTTCATTTTACAACCACATTCACCTTACTTTTTGCCCACAGGTAAAAAAAGATAATATTAATCCTGGCAATCCTAATAAGGATAATGGAAAACTTTTATCAAATTATTGCATTGTCATCGCTCCTTGATAGGTGTGCAAAATTCCAAGTCGATCAGATTTTTAGAAGCCAGTGAAAATTAAGCTCAAAGATTCCGTTACATACATACATACAACCCGAGCTAATAAAAGTGTGTTAAAAACCATTCATAGGCGCAGCCGTAGCGGCCATGTTTCTAGTTGCCATGCCGCTAAACAGTTTCAACTATTGCACAACTAAACTAATTCATTGATAAGTTCAAGGCATATTTCTAGGAGGAAAGTACTTTCATTAAGAAATCGAGCCGCCCATATGCCAATTTTTATCAACGATGACAAAAATTTACGTCTAATATTGAACAAATCAAATCAAAATAGTCAATGCTGGAATATTTCTTATGGGAAAATTTACCAATATTTGGTGAATCCTGAATTTTTGTCATGTCGAATGGTCACGGCTAGTTAAGGAATGATTTCATTCACAAATAATAAATAAAAATAGTTAAGTAAATTCTAAATATAGGGGCGTTCCATGAAAGTAGTACCAGTTGGTCCTTCAATTTTCTTTATACTTTGGAATTTTGTTGTGTTTGTGACTCTTTGGAAGCATGCCAAAGGGTTTTGCAAAATTTCAATTATTTTGCAAGTTATTGTTTATTGAATTTTTATGCTAAATTTTTTTCGATAATTTTTATCTTGAAATATTGTATATTAGTGATACAAAAAAAAAGTTGTTTATAAAAATTATAGGGAAAAGGTTGAATTTTCATAATATATTTTTTAAGAAATAAAAAAAATAATTTTTAGCTATTTTGTTTAAACAATAATTTTTTATTGTTGGTTTTTTACTCGAAGTACACTGTGGAATTTTGTAAAAAAAATTCTTTATCAAAGTTTGAACCCTTCTTAAAAGATACTGCAAATTATAGAGATGGGTTTTTTTTTGTTCTCGAGAAATTAATTTTTGAATTTTACACTGCATGACTCGGCCTAGTAGCCGCGCGCGGCAGCTCCCGCAGCATGCTTTATTCTTTACCAATACAGTATAAAGAACACAGTTTTACATCACATTTTTTTTAATATTACTCCAACTTAATAAATTAACATTTTTGATTAATATTACTGTTAATTTTTATTAATAGAATCTTAGAAGTTTCCGAAATAAGAAAGGTCATATTGTTTGAATTTAGTTTGCCGTACGAGTAATAGTTTTTCATCGCCATAATGGGTAGTAATTTATGTAAGGTTATTGTATGTATATAGGTTCTTTGACAACAATTATTTTATAATTTAGGAAAATTGTGGAATAAGTATAATTTATGGTCCTTTTATATTCGTATCCCATTTGATTAATGGGTTCGGACCCCCCGCAGCCCACTATGAATAAGTTTTTAAAATTGTCACTCCGCACTGTGTTAATGAGCTTTTAACGATAATTACATTTTTCTTTGTGAAGCGAGTGACTGTGTTTCAAATTCAGTTAGATTGAATTTTACTTTTGAGTGAACAACGTCTCTTAGATTTTGCTAGTGCTCCAAGTTTAAAATTTAATTTTGCAAAGTAATCATCATGCCGAATAAAGTTTGTTGCAATCCTTTCAAGTTACCCAATCATTCTTGGATCGAAAAGAATGTTGCTAAATCGTCTGCATCACTGAAAGAAAAACATCCAGGTTTGGGGGAATATATTTGCTTATCTTGCAAGATGCTGTTATCAAAGGGAAAGGAGCCGTCGGAAAATAGTTTCGTAAGCATTGATTCTAATGATAATATTAATAATATTGCTCTTAGTGAAGTTTCTGAAACTGCAAGTAGCCTAGGTTCTGTGTCGGGTAGATCTGACAACGAATTTGTAGAAGGTGATGTTGGAATAGAAATAATGAATTTAATTAAACTAAAAGTAAAATCTGCATCTAATTAAAAAAAAAAATTCATTGGCTGACTGTTACACCCTTAAGTTGGAACCTAAGTACTTTAAAACGTGAATTTAATCTTAATTATAGTACAGCAAAGTATGCAAAAAAACTACAGAATCTTTACGGTTTCGGATCATATCCCCCCGCTCCAAGTACCCGTAGAACTTTTTCTTCTGAAAATATTGAAAAAATAATAAATTTTTATACTTCCGATGAAATAAGCCGTGTCATGCCAGGGCAAAAGGATTGCCTTTCAGTTCAACAAGAAGACGGGAAAAAAATTAAGTTACAAAAACGTCTTATTTTATGTAATTTGAAAGAAGCATATTGCAAATGCTACATATTTAAATCTTTATATCCAGAAATAAAAGTCGGTTTTAGTAAATTTGCTTCCTTGCGACCAAAGCAATGTGTACTTGCTGATAGGAATGGAACACACACGGTTTGTGTATGTAAAATACATCAGAATTTTAAATTAATGTTAAACGGTTTAAAAAGTATTTTTGAAGATATATCTGTAACTACTTATGAAGAAATAATAGAATGCATGATTTGTAGTAAGCCTAAAAATGAATGTTATATGAAACAATGTGATCTTTGCCCTGGCTTTCATGAAATTGCTACTGAAATAGAAGAAGCTCTCAAAAAGAGAAATATTAATAATACAACTTATCAACTGTGGACTAACACCGATCGTTCTTCTCTAGAAACAATTACGGAGGAGGCGAAAATATTCCTCAAAAAAATGAGCAAAGAAGCTGATATCCTTTTACTGCATAATTTTGTAGCTAAAGAACAAAGTAATTTTTTAAAAAATCTAAAAACAAATTTGAAAGAAGGGGAAATAATTGTAATTGGGGATTTTTCTGAAAATTTTACATTTTTAATACAAAATGCAATACAGAGTCATCATTGGAATTTTAATCATTGGAAGATTAATTTCTTTTATTAAAGAGAATTATGGATCAGACAAAATAAAAAAAATTTATTATTTCTCCGATGGTGCAGCATCACAGTATAAAAACAGAAAAAATTTTATCAATTTAGTCTATCATTTTCAAGATTTTAATATAAAAGCAGAATGGCACTTTTTTGCAACGTCTCATGGAAAAAATGCTTGTGATGGAATTGGTGGTACAATAAAAAGGTACGTTAGGCGAGAAAGTCTACGAAGACCTGATACTGTACCAATAGCAACTTCTGGAGCATTTTTTAACATAGTTAAAAACAAATTCGGTTCAATTACATTTGACTTTTGTTCCAATGAAGCTCTTGAAAAGTTCTTAAGTAAACGATTTTTAACATGCAAAACAATCAGTGGCACACGTGGTTTTCATTCTTTTATTCCAGTTGAAAATGAAAATATTAAATGTAAGAAAATTTCTTACTTCAATGATAGTTTATCTTCCGTATTTACAATAATATTTCATAATAATTCTTATCAATTCTAAAATTCTAAATATAACACAAAACATTTTTTTGATTATATTGAAAAAATGTATACAACTTATGTTATGTATTATTTTATTTTATAATATAGAGAAAGGGAATGGTGGATTAGGCATACTGGGGATACCACCTTTTTCTTACATTTACATTAAAAACGCACTTGACGTACTGTACCTCTAGGGTGGTGTGGAAAACGGTATTTATTAAAAAAAAATATATTGTAAAACTGTGTTCTTTATACTGTATTGGTAAAGAATAAAGCATACTGCGGGAGCTGCCGCGCGCGGCTACTAGGCCGAGTCATGCAGTGTAAAATTCAAAAAATAATTTCTCGAGAACAAAAAAACCCCATCTCTATAATTTGCAGTATCTTTTAAGAAGGGTTCAAACTTTGATATAGATTTTTTTTTACAAAATTCCACAGTGTACTTCGAGTAAAAAACCAACAATAAAAAATTATTGTTTAAACAAATTAGCTAAAAATTATTTTTTTTATTTTTTAAAAAATATATTATGAAAATTCAACCTTTTCCCTATAATTTTTATAAACAACTTTTTTTTGTATCACTAATATACAATATTTCAAGATAAAAATTATCGAAAAAAATTTAGCATAAAAATTCAATAAACAATAACTTGCAAAATAATTGAAATTTCGCAAAACCCTTTGGCATGCTTCCAAAGAGTCACAAACACAACAAAATTCCAAAGTATAAAGAAAATTGAAGGACCAACTGGTACTACTTTCATGGAACGCCCCTATAATTATGCAGGGCTGAACAAATCCAAACATATTTTAAAAATACCAAAAGATAAACATATGTATTTTAAGAAAAACAAAAGGTAAATATATGTATTTTAAGAATAACAAAAGATAAATATATGTATTTTAAGAATAAAAAAAGATAAACATATTTAAAAAAACAAAAGATAAACATATTTTAAGAATAACAAACGATAATCATATGTATTTTAAAAATAACAAAAGATAATCATATGTATTTTAAGAATAACAAGAGATAAACATGTTTTTCCTAAACAGCAAACAAAGAAACTAATATACAAGTTGTGCACTTAAAACAGTAAGATGAGGTATAAGTAGAAATACGACCGTCGAATATGTTGGCAGTCAGTCCATTATTAACATAGTGTTAAGAACTACCCTAACATTAAATTCAAAACAATAAATTTTTATATTTTTTCAAAGCCAACAAGTCCTTAACTATCTTTCAAGTCTTTAACTGGCGATCCTGCCAGGAGTATCATATACATTGATGCTCCAGTGAGCGGACCAAAAAAAAGTCATCCTTGTCGCAGCAGGGACACACATACATACTCCTGCATAATAAAGGCCAAAATCTTATGGAAAAAAATAAAGGCTGTAAGGAAAAAAAGTGAAAATGCAGTGAACAAATAAATAAAAAATGAATGATAGAAAAACTATTCGTGTGGGTTCCATTAAAAAATAAAAACAGTGATCTAATTCTCATATAAAGGAGCAGATGAGAAAATCTTTGGAGAAACGTAATAACTTAATATACGAAGAAATTTGGACAACATTGACGTTATAGAACAAATCGACATGAACACCATGATTCAGCAGATGGCCAATTTGCAAGTAATGCTTCAGAGTATCCAAGCAGAAAATGCAACATTAAGAGCCCGGATAGATCAGACCCAAGTTAACCCAGCAATGATTCCACAAGCAGCAGAACGATTGGAACCAGTCACCGTAACTTATACCAATCCAACCGATATCAACCTGGACGTTTTTAAAGCACTACCGGTATTTGACGACAACATTTCCAAATACCGCGTATGGAGGGAAGATGTTTCTAGACTTATGCATGGAATTAGTAATCATAGGAATTCCAACAGATACGTAGAAGCTTTATCAATTACTAGCAAACCCGGCCCCCTTCGCTGGGCACACTAAAATAGAATAGATATGGTTTAGAACAGAAAATATATGGTTTTCATATTATTTATTTCTTTATTCTTTATTCAAGCGCTTTGGCATAAACAATATTTTTTGTTTTTCTATTTGTTTTTGAGTAAATATAAAATATAAATTGAAACAGGAAAAAAGAAGATTGTTTTTATGATCATCCATGAATTTTTCGTTTCAATTTATATGTTTTATTAAGAATTGGAGCTTTTTTAACCATTATCCATTTATATTTTTCAAAAAAAAAAAACCAAAAAAATTGTTTTTTCCACGAACACATAATTTCATTCGGATTTCACATTAAATTCTCAAATTTCGTAAGAAATTATTCACTGTTCCAAAATCCACTCCAAAAGAATTCGCAAACAATTTTTACATGTTGCACTTACGTTTTTTCCTTATGGCATCCAAATCAGAAAGAAATATTGACACATTGTAACTAACACTGTCAATTTGACAGTTCAGTTCCGCCCCAAGCGTTAAAAAAGTAAGCGACATTATGGCTGGCTCAAAAGAACGCTGTACCCGTTGCCACTGCTCCGAATTACAACCAAACTTTACGAAACCCATTTTCAATACTTACTTAACAATGTGCATAAGTTTGGTTTAATTCGGTGCAAAGACACGGCGGGTCCACGTTTTGGCATATATTTTGAGACCCTAGTCATCAATAGGTATGAAAATTACCCCGTATTAAAGCACTTATCAACAGCTTTCATTTGATACCTATATTGTGCATACACAACCAAAGGTTACCCGGGTCCACGTTTTGACCTATATCTGGAGACCCCAGTCACGTAGCGGCATGAAAAATACTCTGTACTAAGGCATTCACCAACAGTTTCAGTTTGATATCCATATTGTACAAACACATTCTAGGCTCCACGTTTTGGTCTCTATCTCGAGACCCTAGTCACGGAGCGGCATGAAAAGTACTCTGAACTAAAGCATTCACCAACAGCTTCCATTTGATACCCATATTGTACATACACATCCAAAGGTTACCTGGGTCCACGTTTTGACCTATATCTCGAGACCCCAGTCACAGAGCGGCATGAAAAATACTCTGTACTAAAGCATTCACTAACAGCTTCCATTTGATATCCATATTGTACATACACATTCTAGGGTCCACGTTTTGGTCTCTATCTCGAGACCCTAGTCACGGAGCGGCATGAAAAATACTCTGAACTAAAGCATTCACCAACAGCTTCCATTTGATACCCATATTGTACATACACATCCGAAGGTTACCCGGGTCCACGCTTTGACCTATATCTCGAGCCCTATCCACCAATAGGAATCCAAACTATACGGAAACCATCTTCAATACCTTCTTAACAATGTGTGTAAGTTTGGTTTAATTCGGTGCAGACACGGCCGGTTAGCGAACACACACAAAAAGTTGACTTTATTTTATATATAAGATTTTTTTCAGTTTGTGTCCGAAAAATCCAAATATCTTACGGAACCCTATTTTTTCCAAAATAAAATGTAATCCATGTTACTCTTGGATAATGTAGTTTTCGAATGGTGAAAGAATTTTTAAAATCGGTGCAGTAGTTTTTGAGCCTATTCGTTACAAACAAACAAACAAACAAACAAACAAACAAACAAACAAACAAACAAACAAACAAACAAACAAACAAAGTTTTCCTCTTTATAATATTAGTATAGATAAAAAGTAAAATACAAGGTGCAGCAGTTGACGTGCTGACCAACCACAACACAATATTTAATTTTCATGCAATCAGGAATAAATTGGACTATACTTATGCTGATCAACGACCTTTATATGTGTTGCAGGACGAGGTGAAGAGACTCACACAAGGTAAACACAATTTAAGTGAATTCCTTGACAACGTGAATAGAACCCTGACGATAATCACGTCAAAAATATCTATGTCTGGTCATAGGCAAGAAGTGACCAAAGTAATGACTGATGAGGCAACACAAGAAGCGGTAAGAGTGTTTAAGGATGGAATTAATAACTCATATATTCGTTCCACCCTTTACGAAAATTCTATAAGGGATTTGGAGCATGCATTTGCAGTAGCCTGAACCATGAAGCACGATGACGATCATTGAAAGTTACGTCTAGGCTATGCACAGCAGAACATTCATCCAACCAAACAAAAACCACTAATATGAGAAACAACATCACCAAAGACGTCCCATGTATCAGCAGAAATACAACTATAGCCAGCCGTCATCACAATTACCAAAACCATTACCCATGAAGACAACGTCTGGAAACACAACATTCAGGCAACCAACTCAACATCAAAACAGCTACTACGACGTGAATATAAACAATAAAAACTGGAAAGACCACGAGGTAACAGTGGCTAGTTCACCAATCAATACCAACAACCAAAACTTTTGCGGAACAACAACTTAACATCCGAAGAAGACAACTCTAGCACAATTGTAGAGACAGGTAGAAAAAATCATTTAGTAATTAAGTATTTAAACTAATAAACGGGCTGCCCGGTATAGTACTCGTAATGAATGATGGGAAAAGAAATTACATATATGTTTTAGTAGATACAGGTGCAACCCATAACTATGTTCAGAAAACTTTAAATTTAATATAACCAAAAAAGTAAAACCATTACAAGTGATATCAATGCATAGTAATTCTATAATTAATACGAAACAAACTATACAGTTTATGATTTAGATTTTTTTGAGGTAGATGAGATAAATAGATTTGATTTGAGAGAAACTAAAATACAAATCGTGTACCTAAAACAGGAAGATGAGGAATAAGTATTTATACGACTGTCAAATATGTTGGCAGTCAGTCCAGTATTAACATAGTGTTAATAACTATATCTTTGCACACATATATTATATGTACCCTCTTCCTCCTGTTATTACAGAAAGCCCACCCCAAAAAGAAGAATAGATGATACTAGCAAACCCGGCCCCCTTCGCTGGGCACACTAAAATAGAATAGATATGGTTTAGAATAGAAAATGTTTCGTTTCAATTTATATGTTTTATTAAGAATTGGAGCTTTTTTAACCATTATCCATTTATATTTTTCAAAAAAAAAAAACGAAAAAAATTGTTTTTTCCACGAACACATAATTTCATTCGGATTTCACATTAAATTCTCAAATTTCGTAAGAAATTATTCACTGTTCCAAAATCCACTCCAAAAAAATTCGCAAACAATTTTTACATGTTGCACTTACGTTTTTTCCTTATGGCATCCAAATCAGAAAGAAATATTGACACATTGTAACTAACACTGTCAATTTGACAGTTCAGTTCCGCCCCAAGCGTTAAAAAAGTAAGCGACATTATGGCTGGCTCAAAAGAACGCTGTACCCGTTGCCACTGCTCCGAATTACAACCAAACTTTACGAAACCCATTTTCAATACTTACTTAACAATGTGCATAAGTTTGGTTTAATTCGGTGCAAAGACACGGCGGGTCCACGTTTTGGCATATATTTTGAGACCCTAGTCATCAATAGGTATGAAAATTACCCCGTATTAAAGCACTTATCAACAGCTTTCATTTGATACCTATATTGTGCATACACAACCAAAGGTTACCCGGGTCCACGTTTTGACCTATATCTGGAGACCCCAGTCACGTAGCGGCATGAAAAATACTCTGTACTAAGGCATTCACCAACAGTTTCAGTTTGATATCCATATTGTACAAACACATTCTAGGCTCCACGTTTTGGTCTCTATCTCGAGATCCTAGTCACGGAGCGGCATGGAAAGTACTCTGAACTAAAGCATTCACCAACAGCTTCCATTTGATACCCATATTGTATATACACGTCCGAAGGTTACCCGGGTCCACGTTTTGACCTATATCTCGAGACCCTAGTCATCAATAGGTATGAAAATTTGCCCGTATTAAAGCACTTATCAACAGCTTTCATTTGATACCCATATTGTACAAACACATTCTAGGGTCCACGATTTGGTCTCTATCTCGAGACCCTAGTCACGGAGCGGATGGAAATACTCTGAACTAAAGCATTCACCAACAGCTTCCATTTGATACCCATATTGTACATACACATCCAAAGGTTACCTGGGTCCACGTTTTGACCTATATCTCGAGACCCCAGTCACGGAGCGGCATGAAAAATACTCTGTACTAAAGCATTCACTAACAGCTTCCATTTGATATCCATATTGTACATACACATTCTAGGGTCCACGTTTTGGTCTCTATCTCGAGACCCTAGTCACGGAGCGGCATGAAAAATACTCTGAACTAAAGCATTCACCAACAGCTTCCATTTGATACCCATATTGTACATACACATCCGAAGGTTACCCGGGTCCACGCTTTGACCTATATCTCGAGCCCTATCCACCAATAGGAATCCAAACTATACGGAAACCATCTTCAATACCTTCTTAACAATGTGTGTAAGTTTGGTTTAATTCGGTGCAGACACGGCCGGTTAGCGAACACACACAAAAAGTTGACTTTATTTTATATATAAGATTTTTTTCAGTTTGTGTCCGAAAATTCCAAATATCTTACGGAACCCTATTTTTTCCAAAATAAAATGTAATCCATGTTACTCTTGGATAATGTAGTTTTCGAATGGTCAAAGAATTTTTAAAATCGGTGCAGTAGTTTTTGAGCCTATTCGTTACAAACAAACAAACAAACAAAGTTTTCCTCTTTATAATATTAGTATAGACAAATAATACAATGGAATATTAATGGACTACTTAATAACTACATAGATTTAAATATACTAATTAATGAATTCAACCCGGCGATTGTCGCACTGCAAGAAACACATACTCCATCCAATAAAACAACATACGCACCTAATAAATATAATAGCTATTTCCACAATTTGCCTCAAAATACCTTGTGTAAGCAAGGAATCGCTTTCTTTATAAAAAATGCTTAAATCATAAAATAATCCCTATTTCATCTAACATATCCTGCCTAGCTATCGAGATTGATATAGGAAGAAAAATCACTTTAATTAATTTTTATATTCCTCCCTGCCAAAATTTTACTTACAAAGAGCTTACTGATATAATTACCAAATTTTCCACCCCAATTATAGTCCTAGGCGATTTCAATGCCTGGAGCCCATTGTGGGGCTCCGAGCATTCCAATAGAAGAGGAAATACTATTGAAGATTTAATTTTGACCCAAAATCTCATTGTCTTGAACGATGGCCTACCCACACACTTTTCCACACACCAAACCTTCACCCATCCTGATATCATTCTTGCATCCAGTTCTATAGCTCCCAGCCTTTCTTCTCGTACATTGGACGAACTCCACAACAGCGACCATTTCCCGCTTATAACATCCTTTTCCATCCCTGATTGGTACGAAGTCAAGCCGATATCAAAATTTTTAACGGGAAAAGCTGACTGGAAAAAATTTCATTCCTTATCCATAACCCTAACAAACACTAAAGCGGTTTCAAAAAACATCAACGCAGAAGCTGCCAATATTAAAACAATAATTCGTTCGGCAGCCCACCTCTCAATACCACAAACAAACACAAGAAAATTTTCCGCCAAACTACCATACTGGTCTAACCTACTTAGAATCTTAAGAAATAGCAAGCAAAAACTGTGGTCCAAATACAAGTACCACATGAACGATACCAACTTCGCTAATTATAAAAAAGCGAACGCTGTTTTCAGAAAAGAGCTTAAATCAGCTAAAAGGCATTCCTTGGAAAAACTCACAGCAAATATAAATCCCTCTTCAAGCCCTAAACAGATATGGTCAGATATTAGAATGCTGACAGGCAGCTCGCGTCGTTCTAACATACCATTTATTTATAATGAACAAGGGCCAATCTACGCTCCACCAGATATCGCTGAAGAATTTGCTAAATCCTGGTCGACCTACTCCCACGACTCCAATTTTCATTCCGCCTTCAACTCGCAAAAAAATCTCACCCTACCTGAAAATTACTCCAACCCATACCCTTCAATTGAAGCTTCGCTCATAGAATCACAAATTTCTCAACATGAATTCGATTCCACGATCTCAAAAATGACAGGAAAGTCACCCGGCTTGGATAAAATATCCTACGAAATACTAAAAAACCACCCAGCATCCTCAAAATCCGACTCCTGAATCTTTACAATGATATTTTCAATGCTGGAATCTTTCCTCAAGAATGGAAAACTGCTTTAATTGTCCCTATCCCTAAACCTAATAAACCCTCTACCCTCATTACGAACTTTAGACCTATCTCCTTACTCCCGTGCATGTCCAAAATCCTTGAGAAGATCATTTCCGTCCGAATTCTGTGGTTCGCTAAAGCAAAGGGACTTCTTAGTTCCAACCAATTTGGCTTCCAAAAAGGCATAAGAGTGACCGAGTCGCTTTTATACTTTGAACATTTCGCATCCTCGGCATTAGCGTCAGGTAATCACGTTTCCGTATTAAGTTTAGACTTCGAGAAAGCATTCGATAGAATTGGCATTCATGTTATCCTTAACCAACTCAAGCGCTGGAAAATCGGAAACAAAATATATAAATTCGTTAAATCCTTTTTAAGTAATCGCAAGTTTTCAGTCAGCGTTAATAATTGTAAATCACAGGCTCATAGACTCTTTAATGGTATACCACAAGGTTCACCTCTCTCAGTAACATTGTTCACAATAGCTTTCAATGAAATTAGTTCAATTATCGCCTCTAATGCCGAGGTGGAACATGTTATATATGCTGATGATGTTTTAATATTTTCTAAATCAAAAAACCTTAACGAAGTCACTTATACTTTCCTGAACATTTTAAGCAGTATAAGCAAATGGTCAGAAACATCAGGCGCTAACATCTCAGCAAATAAATGCGCTACTTTTCATATATGTAGAAAACGTAAATGTTGCTTCCCCAGTTTGTCCTTTTCCAATGTACTAATCCCACATTCTAACACACTAAGGATTTTAGGCTTAACATTCGACAAAAAACTTACATATAAAGAACATTGTAAAGCCATTAGAATAAGCTTATTTTTAAGGCTTAACATAATTAAGTTTTTATCTTCTAAGCATTCCCACGTTCATCCACACACACTTGCTAACGTAACAAAGGCCTTACTGTTATCCAAAATCGATTTTGGACTTTGTATTTACGGTCACTGTGCCAAAGAAAATATCAAACTACTAAATGCTCCTTACCATGCGGCAGCTAGAAGGAGTATCCGCGCGTTTCCAACATCACCAACAAAAGCTGTTCTTGCAGAAGCAGGATTACCGGATATACCACACAGAGTCAACCGCAACACAATAATGCTCCTATCCAAGCTTCTTCACTGCAGAAATAAAATATTACTTGGACTAGTCAACTCAGCGAAGCAACAACATAAAAATACCCGCAAACCGTCCACCATACAACGTTGTGTTGAACTAATGCACAAACTGAATGTCACATCAGATGCGATTTTGCCACCAATCCCAGTTTTCCCACCAGGCTTGAATCCAAAAATTAGTTTTATCGCGGATTTGCTGAAATTCCCCAAAGAGTCTACCTCCTCTAATGAATACGTCCAACATTTTAATGAAATCGTTGCTCCTTTAAGAAACGAATGGGAGTTCGTTTATACCGATGGATCTAAAACAGACACCAGTACATCGTTTGCAGTCACAAACCAGCTTGGTGTCACAATTTCAGTCGGGGCTTTACCTTCCTACTGCTCAGTATTCACAGCGGAAGCAGCTGCATTGCTTGAAGCGGTAGTTTACACCTCCAACAAAGGCGGAAAATTCATTATTTGCAGCGATAGTAAATCCGTAATGGACGCTATATTGAACCACTCTAACGAAACTCCAATAATCACTGAAATCCGAAATAATATCGCATTAAATAAAAATTCCATAAGGATCATGTGGGTTCCGGGTCATGCCGGAATACAAGGCAACGAATGCGCTGATACTAGAGCCAAAGAAGCTGCCCAAGAACCCCTTCACATCAGTGCACATTTTACTACCAAAGATATTCGAAAAATTGCACTAAAATCTCTTCAGGATGCATACAATAGCCAATGGTTTAATTATCAACACCACTACAAGAAGTTCAACCCTACTGGCATCAAGCCGATATATCCTACACACATGCCTTCCAAGAACCTCAAGATATTTACACGCCTTCGAATCGGTCACACTATAGCCACCCATGTTCACATACTAAACAGCACAGTCAAACCAGCCTGTCCTTTTTGCAACTCAGACGACTACACGACTTCACACCTCCTCGATACCTGCCCAGGATTGAAATGCACTAGAAATGCAATTCACCCTAACTTTGAACTTTCGAAGCTACTCCACAACACAGATGACAATAGCATTAATTTAATTTGTAAATTTATTAAACTAACTAAGTTAAAACTTTAACTCTTTGCGAAAACTAGATATACATACATATATAAAATTATACTCCGGTCAAACTCACACTACCCACTAATCTTTTAAAACTCCCTCAACTCCTCTCTCCCATCCTCTTGTTTAGTTACTTACCTATATTATTACTCTAATTAAGATACCATAAGCCGAAGGCCCTGGCAGCCAGTGCTTATTTCGTAAGTGGAATAGTTATTAATAACTGTTACTCTTTTAAATAAAAAAAAAAAAAAAATAAAACTATATCTTTGCACACATATATTATATGTACGTAAACATGTCTTGTAAACGCTTGACAGCCGCAGCTGCCTTGCGTAAAGTGCGCGCATGAGCGTACAGTAAGATGCAGAAAACAGCAACAAGTAGCTTTTAAAAAAGTTCTGTCCCAGGCATTTCGATGCTAAAGAAAATTTCGAAAAAATTATTTTATGTTCTCTGATAGTAGGTAAATAATGAAATACTTCTTTACGTATGTAGTTCTCCAATTGATAAAAAATGCACAAAAACATATGCAATGCATATATGCATATATCTGCAAAGTTAGAAACTCACTCTGAGATCACAGTGCGGGTTATTTGGAGGTTACTGTACATACATTCAGCCTTCGGATGAAGCCCAGAATGCCAAATATTTCATATTTAATCGTGTGTACGCTGTGCAGCGCTGTTCATAACAACAGGGACCAGCGCCGCAAATTGTTGCACTAATATTTTTCAGTTAATATGTACTTTTTATTTTTAAAATTTATTACATACTTTTCTTCTTGAACATTACAATTCACATATCGAATGGTAATGTATTACTTCATACTAAAGACTTAAAAAGTTGTTTAAGTAAATTATGAAACAGTCTTGCTGACCCTTCATAATTTGTATATCGTCCCCTTAGTATTAAAATAGCCTATAAATTTTTTGATGTTTTGAGAAAATGAATTTCAAACTTTTTGTCGAAAGTAGCTCTCACTCAAATCTCGTTATGTCTGTAAATATTTATTATTTTTTTACTGACGTTTTGACCCACTTTGTGGAACTAGAATTTGACAAAATTTTGACCACATATAAAATCGACGATGGAGAATCCAAAAATTAAAAAAAAAAAATAATAGCCTATGAGCACGTAGGCTATTGTTATACTAAGGGGACGATATGTAAGTCTTATTGAATCGTAATATTTTTGCTTTGACAAGTGCACCCAGCCGCATTCCTATATAATTTCAGTTATTTATTTTTTGCGTATGCCATCTTCCTGTGTGCCTGGTAATGAAGCATTTCTCTATGAAGGAATATGAATTGGTTGAAAAAATTCAACAAAGTTTCTTAGACAGATCCAATGACATACATACATATGTACTTATATATATTACATAATTTTGGCCACTATTGAATTTAGCATACTTGTTTATCATGGTAAAGTGCCTGTAGCTAGCCCAGAGCTTAACATTCGTTGTTTTTAGTTACAAACGAATTTTGCTCAACTGCTGTTTAATTTGACCAGTTGAGTATATTTCTGTTAACTTTTTGTTAAAAATATGTCTGTGGTGAACCTCGTGTGCAAAGCGACTACCCCTCAAAATTCCATGCGTTCCTGTCATTGAGACTTCTCTATACATTAAAGTTCCATGCACTGCTCCAAGGCCGTTGAAAAAGTTCGATGGGCCAAGTAAAGTTTTCGTATTGGATCGAGTTTAATTCGAATTTCAAAGCGTGTTGGTTCGACTCCGTGGTAATATCATAATATATATTACTTACTCAAGGCATAAAGATACGCCATTCACCGTGCCGAGTAATAAAGACGACCAATGATGGTTTTGCTCGTAACTCAAAGAGTAAACGCTCAATATAAACAGTGGGCAAACACTAATGAATTTTGAGACAAACATTTTTTTAAGTGAGCTAGATTGCGGTAAATCCTTGATATTCGAGATTGTTTCTTGGTTTTTCATAGCTCTTACATTTTTTACAGTTTTTTTCGGAGGCATTTCAACAATCTAAATACGTCTATATTTCGGACAATAAAAGATTTTATTTGTGCCCGCAAAGAAGACACTGTACGACGCAGACAAACAAGTGCGGCGCCGGGGGCACAGAAAAATGTATATGTAAACGTAGTTCGGCCGCCGTAGTCGAATGGGTTGGTGCATGATTACCATTCGGAATTCACAGAGAGAACGTTGGTTCGAATCTTGGTGAAAGTAAAATTAATAAAAACATGTTTCTAATAGCGGTCGCCCCTCGGCAGGCAATGGCAAACCTCCGAGTGTATTTCTGCCATGAAAAAGCTCCTCATAAAAATATCTGCCGTTCGGAGTCGGCTTGAAACTGTAGGTCCATCCATTTGTGGAACAACATCAAGACGCACACCACAAATAGGAGGAGGAGCTCGGCCAAACACCCAAAAAGGACGTACGCGCCAATTATATATATATATATATATATATATATATAAACGTAGATACTCTACAGAAAAAAATATCAGTAATCTGGTTTCGAAGTAAATTTGTACTTCACAGCTACATATCATATATAATATTATACATATTACTTGTTTCGTATATTTTTTGTTAATTGGATAACCGCATACGTGAAGATATATCATAATTAAGTATTTATCTTCTTAAAGAACAAAATGGAATGTATTTAAATTATCAATAGTACGAAATTTTGAAAACGAAAAATTTTTTTTAAGCTAACGGCGGCTTTTGTTTACATCATTAGTGTATGCTTCTGCGCGCACTTGACAGACAGCAGCTAAAGCAATCACCATTCGCTACGACTATCGCCAGTGTGTCTCGCATTTATAACGATTATACAAGGTGAAGTCCAAAATAAACAAGACTGACGTCATAAAAAAACTTTTTATGGCGCCATCTTTTTAATGAGTTAGTGCGTTGGGAGTTACATCCCTAGCTGAATTCCAATGAAAGCTTGGCGACATTCGGTTCAGTGGAAGCGAAGTTATTGCGCCTAAAGTGTCAGTATGTTTGTGTCATCGATAAAAACAATGTATTTCGAACAAATTTTGTTTTAAAATCGTTAAAACGTTTACCGAAACATTTAAATGGATGAAAAAAGTTTATGGCGATTGTCTGTCGTGTACCAGAGTTCATAAGTGGCTTACACGTTTCAGAGATGGTTGTGAGGAAATAAATGACAATAAACAGACGGGTCGCCCAAAATCAGTAATCACCGAAAACTCCATCGAAATTGTTTGTAAATTTATCAAACGTGAACCGAAATCATAGTTGAAATTCGTGGAATCGGAGTTGGATATCTCCAAAACATCGATTTATCGCATTTTAACTGATCATTTGGGCTTACGAAAGGTCTGTGCATGTTTCATTCCGCACAAGTTAACTGAGGCCCAAAAAATGCTCAGAATTCAACATTCAAAAGACCTCATTAAAGAGGCGAGAAAAAATGAGAACTTCTTTTAGAACATTGTAACTGGTGATGAAACGTGGTGTTTCCAAAATGAACCTGAAACTAAGAGTCAAAGTGCCGAATGTAAGACCCCAAACGAGCCACCATCCAAAAAATTGTGTTTGAAGAAGTCAAAAATCAAGTTCATGCTCATTTGTTTTTACGATGCCAAGGGAATCGTGCTAACGGCCCAAACTGTGAATGCAACTTACTATCATGGCGTTTTGAAGCGTTCGTTACATCGCATTCGCCGAATTCGCCCTGAATACCGCGAAGGAGGAAGCTGGCGTTTATAGCATGATATTGCACCATCTCATCGATCCACTCTTGTGACTGATTTTTTGACTAGAAACCGCATTTTAACCATCAATCACTCACCGCATTAGCCTGATATAGCTCAATGTGACTTCTACCTATTCGGAAAATTGCATTTGGCCATGAAAGATTAGCTCAGTCTTGTTTATTTTGGACTTCAGCTTGTATATGTATACCAGAGAACTTTAATGTATAGGGAAGTCTCACGAGCTACGAATAGTGTGAATTGTCAAAAATGAAGTGAAACCGCGAAGACTTTTTCACCTCGCTCAACTCGACAGCGGGGAACTTCTTAACAGAGCTAATTACAATGAATTATGTACAAGTACATTGGCTCTGCTCAGGTTTTGGTTTCTGTATGAAATCAAATTGACGAATGCTGACGGCATTTTGCAAGGGATTTGCTTGTGCATTTCTATGTTCCCTTGATAAACGAAAATTTATTCAATTTATATTTTCAAACAAATAAAGATTTGAATTTGCGCGTCAACATTTACAATCAAAGTAACTTTAATGTTTGTTGATTTAATTTAAAAAGAAGAATTGAAACAAAATACATTATAAAACGACCTCACATTTTGTTATGTGCGTTTTAGTAAATTTAAAACTTCATACAAATTTGATGACAACTCTAACTAATTTTTCGACTCGAAATTAATTTTAGACAAGAATTCAAAGAGCATGCGAGTGTTTTGATACATTGATGTATATTTTTATAATAACTAGCAAGCCCGGCCCCCTTCGCTGGGCACACTAAAATAGAATAGATATGGTTTAGAACAGAAAATATATGGTTTTCATATTATTTATTTCTTTATTCTTTATTCAAGCGCTTTGGCATAAACAATATTTTTCGTTTTTCTTTTTGTTTTTGAGTAAATATAAAATATAAATTGAAAATCAGGAAAAAAGAAGATTGTTTTTAAATTTCAAATGAACGCATATGAATAACTAAGAAACAATCGTCTTTTTTCCTGATCACCCATGAATTTTTCGTTTCAATTTATATGTTTTATTAAGCATTGGAACTTTTTTAACCATTATCCATTTATATTTTTCAAAAAAAAAAAACGAAAAAAATTTCATTCACACATAATCTCATTCGGATTTCACATTAAATTCTCAAATTTCGTAAGAAGTTATTCACTGTTCCAAAATCCACTCCAAAAAAATTCACAAACAATTTTTACATATTGCACTTACGTTTTTTCCTTATGGCATCCAAATCAGAAAGAAATATTGACACATTGTAACTCACACTGTCAATTTGACAGTTCAGTTCCGCCCCAAGCGTTAAAAAAGTAAACGACATTATGGCTGGTTCAAAAGAACGCTGTACCCGTTGCCAGTGCTCCGAATTACAACCAAACTTTACGAAACCCATTTTCAATACTTCCTTAACAATGTGCGTAAGTTTGGTTTAATTCGGTGCAAAGACACGGCGGGTCCACGTTTTGGCATATATTTCGAGACCCTAGTCATCAATAGGTATGAAAATTACCCCGTATTAAAGCACTTATCAACAGCTTTCATTTGATACCCATATTGAACATACACAACCAAAGGTTACCCGGGACCACATTTTGACCTATATCTCGAGACCCCAGTCACGGAGTGGCATGAAAAATACTCTGTACTAAGGCATTCACCAACAGTTTCAGTTTGATATCCATATTGTACAAACACATTCTAGGGTCCACGTTTCAGTCTCTATCTCGAGACCCTAGTCACGGAGCGGCATGAAAAATACTCTGGACTAAAGCATTCACCAACAGCTTCCATTTGATACCCATATTGTACATACACATCCGAAGGTTACCCGGGTCCACGTTTTGACCTATATCTCGAGCCCTATTTCCAAAATAAAATATAATCCATGTTACTCGTGGATGATGAAGCTTTCGAATGGTGAAAGAATTTTTAAAATCGGTCCAGTAGTTTTTGAGCCTATTCATTACAACCAAACAAACAAACAAAGCTTTCCTCTTTATGATATTAGTATAGATACACATCCGAAGGTTACCCGGGTCCACGTTTTGACCTATATCTCGAGACCCTATCTGCCAATAGGTATCCAAACTATACGGAAACCATCTTCAATACCTACTTAACAATGTGTGTAAGTTTGGTTTAATTCGGTGCAAAGACACGGCGGATCCACGTTTTGGCATATATTTCCAGACCCTAGTCATCAATAGGTATGAAAATTACCCCGTATTAAAACACTTATCAACATCTTTCATTTGATACCCATATTGTACATACACAACCAAAGGTTACCCGGGTCCACGTTTTGACCTATATCTCGAGACCCCAGTCATGGAGCGGCATGAAAAATACTCTGTACTAAAGCATTCACCAACAGCTTCAATTTGATATCCATATTGTACAAACACATTCTAGGGTCCACGTTTTGGTCTCTATCTCGAGACCCTAGTCACGGAGCGGCATGAAAAATACTCTGGACTAAAGCATTCACCAACAGCTTCCATTTGATACTCATATTGTACATACACATCCGAAGGTTACCCGGTTCCACGTTTTGACCTATATCTCGAGCCCTATTTCCAAAATAAAATATATTCCATGTTACTCGTGGATGATGTAGCTTTCGAATGGTGAAAGAATTTTTAAAATCGGTCCAGTAGTTTTTGAGCCTATTCATTACAAACAAACAAAGTTTTCCTCTTTATAATATTAGTATAGATATATATATATACGTATATTATGTTAGTTATACTTGTGCAAAGGTTCAATTGCATCTTCAATTCTTATGATGTTACATATGTATGCGCATACGCACTACAGCAACAATGACCTATCTCACGACGCATCGCCTTATCATACTCATATTTATGTACATTTGAATATGCATTCATTTGTTCCTTTGCCAAACAAACTTTTTTTCAATTTACATTTATTACAGGGAATAATATACGTACATATGTATGCATTTTATAGATAGTATAAAACTTTGAAATTTAAAATAAATAAAAGAAAACTTTAAAGAAACGTATTTGGATGGGACAACTAAGTTCTATTGCATCTTTAATAAATATAGTGTTGCACGCATATGTATGTATGCACTGAAGCAACATGACTTACCTCACGAGCATCGACTTATCATATTTCGTGCAATAATTAGGGAGTAAATATCGTAATGATCAAATTCCTGCCTAACAAATGCTAAAACAATTCTCTGCTGCATATGCATCTACATATTTGCATGTGCGTATATGCACGCTTGATGCCCTAGCCTATGTACGTATAGTACATATGTATGTATATCTGTGGCATTTTAACATAACATCTTAAGTGCAAAAATTGCATTTCGAGATATTGACGATTTTGTGTAAAATAAGTACTGCGTGGCTTTTGGAAAATGTTTTTAATCCAACGAGAGTGCTCACTAGTCTTCAAACAAAATTTAACAAAACTTTAAAAATTTGTGGTCCGAAGCGTATTTATTTAATTCAAAAGATTTGCTTTCTGTAATTCCGAAATATATTGAGCGCTGCAAGTCGGCCAACTATAGTATAATTACGAAGAGTAATTATGGTCGAACGATCTGTAAAGATTGAGCCGCTATGTGCCGATAACTATGATACGTGGAAACTGCACATGCGGGCAATATTGATAAAAGCGGATTTGTGGAGCTACGCGGATGGAACGAAACCATGTCCACACGGGGATGCTGCTGCCAAGTGGAAACTCAACGATCAGAAAGCATGTGCCGATATAATTTTGTCAACAAGTCCCTCAGAATTGGGACTTATATCTGATTGCGAAACTTCTCACGAAATGTGGATGAAGCTACAGTCCACCTTCCAGTCAAAAGGGCCTGCGCGAAAAGCCACCCTACTAAAACGAATAGCGCTTGCACGTTTAAAAGAAGGCGAAAATGTGCGTGAACACTTGAACGAGTTTTTCCACGCGATTAGCAAACTAAAGGAAATAAACGTGACAGTAGGCGATGATTTACTGGCAATCTTGCTTATTTATAGTTTGCCTGAATCATTTGAGACGTTTCGTTGTGCTCTGGAGACCCGGGATGAGCTACCATCGCCTGAGGTCCTGCGGGTAAAAATCATTGAAGAAGATCAGTCCAGAAAAGCTAAAGAAGCTGCTGCAGAGCAAAACGGGTTACTTGCAAATTCTAAAGTAAAGCATTTTAAGAAGTTTGTTAGCAACCCTTCCGGTTATGTGAAGCGAAAAGCAAAAGGCGAAATTGTCGAGCAAAACAGAACACAAAAAGTTCATACCCAACAGCACGCCGTATTGCAAATGGAGAAACTGAAAATTATTTTCTATTTGAATCTGCCTGTTTGTCAGCTACTTCGTGCAGTTATTGGTGTCTGGATAGCGGTTGCTCATCCCATATGAGCTCTTACAAAAACTCTTTCGATAACTTCAAGGAAATGAGCAGAACGTTGAGCCTTGCGAACAACGACACAGCAGAAATCAAAGGCGTCGGAAATATCAAAGTAGATGTCGACAAAAAGGACGTTACGGAGCGAATAAACCTTGAACAGGTGATGTATGTACCAGACTTAAGAACGAATTTGTTGTCCGTATCAAAAATTGCAGATAAAGGCTACGAGGTACGTTTTCGTCGAGACGAGGCAGAAGTCATCAAAAGTGGAAAAACAATACTCTTAGCGAAAAGAATTAGTGGTTTGTACTACGTAAACACTACACAAACTGTTGCTGCTGTAGCTGAAAATAAACACACAAAATTATACAAATGGCATATTGGCATGGGTCATCTCAACGAGAGAGACTTAAAGCGTTTGCCGAGTATGGTACATGGCATTGAAGTCAACGCAAAGGAACCCATGCTTCCGTGTGAAATTTGCTTAAGTGAGAAGCAAACACAAAAGAGCTTCGCTAAACATAAACAAGGGGAACGACGTACGACAGATTTGATTGAAATCGTACATACAGACGTTTGCGGGCCGATGAGAACTGCTTCTCACTCCGGGGCCAAATACTTCGTAACATTCACAGATGACTACTCCAAATACAGTGAAGTCTATTTTATCAAGCACAAATCTGAAGTGCTTGAAATATTTAAGAAATTTAAAAATTCAGCTGAGACACTCACTGGCAAAAGAGTGAGGGCATTACAATCCGACAACGGCAGGGAGTATATAAATCACGGTTTCCAGAAGTATTTAGATGACTGCTGTATTAAAAGGCGATTAACAGCCCTATATACGCCGCAGCAGAATGGCGTTTCTGAGCGCAAAAACCGCACATTATTAGAAATGGCCAGGTGTATGTTAAGACAAGCTAATTTACCATTGACATTCTGGGCAGAGGCGGTAAATACAGCCAATTATATAAGGAATAGATGTCCAACAAAATCTCTAAGCGATGAAGTACCACTTAAGGTTTGGACGGGCAAAACACCTACCGTTGCACATATGAAGCCTTTTGCTGTCAAAGCGTTTGTTTTAATAAAGGGAAAAGCAACTGGCAAATTCGATTCTCGCTCAGAAGCATGTATTTTTGTTGGATATTCTAACGAAGCCAAGGCTTATCGATTGTGGTTGCCGAAGAACCGAAAAATAGTCATTAGTCGCGATATAAAATTTTGCACAGAAATGTTTTACAATAATAAGAATAACGTCGATGAACCACTTAAGCCACAAATAATTGATATTATTGCGCAACCAAACGACGATTTAAATATGCCCGAAGAGGATACGAGTAAAACAGAAAACGTGAACGTGAAAAACGAACTACGTAGTAGAGGTAGGCCACGATTGGACAGAAAAGGGTTACCAGGACGTCCAAAGAAAATATACAAAAATATAATAGAAGAAACTGCTGACACTAACGATTCTGATAACAGCACAGATTTTGAAGACTGTGAATTTGCAAATTTGGCTATTAGCAATGACCCAACAACAATAAAAGAAGCTATAAGTGGCGACGAAGCAGCAACTTGGTTGCGCGCAATCGAAGATGAGTATCTTGCGCAACTATCGAATAACACTTGGGACATTGTTGAGAGTCCTCTTGATAGAAAAATTATTGGAAGTCGTTTTGTTTTTCGCAAAAAGGAAGGAAATACAAAGAAAACACGTCTTGTGGCGAAAGGCTGCTCCCAACGTCCAGGGGAGGATTTTACCATTACGTATTCCCCAGTCACACGTCTTGCATCGGTTAGACTAATGGTTGCACTGTCAGCAGAAATGGGGTTAGTGATACACCAGATGGATGTGATTACAGCGTATTTGAATGGTGATCTTGATGAAGATGTCTATATGGAGGTTCCTGAATATCTAGATGTGATGCTAAAGAAGGTAATATTGAGGGAGTCTGAATCAACACTGGGTCCGAAAGCAAAACATATCCAGAGCACGGCCCAGACATGGCAAAAGTTACTTAAAAGCTGTAATAAACCGGTATGTAGACTTAGAAAATCGTTATATGGCCTACGCCAGTCTGGTTACCAATGGTATCAGAAGCTTACGACTAAACTGCTAAAAATTGGCTTAATACCATCGAAACGTGATCCATGCTTATTTTTTATGAGAAAAAATTAGAAGATAATGCTAATTACGATTTACGTTGATGATCTGTTAATGGCATCAAATGATGAGCAGTTGTTGAAGCAAGTGAAGCGGTCCTTAGCTGAGAATTTCGAAATGAAAGACATTGGTCCTATTAAAACTTGTTTAGGAATAGAATTCAATCAGCATTTAAAAACAAATAGCGTATTTCTAGGGCAACGTAAATATGCCGAGGAGATTTTGATACGATTCGGTATGGAGCAGTGCAAGCCCATACAAACTCCAATGGAACTAAATTGCAGGTTGGAAAAACCAGCTAGCGCAAACGAAAGCGAAATGAAAGTCTATCCATATCAAAACTTATTAGGCGCTCTGATGTATTTATCTGTTACAACGCGTCCTGAAATTGCATTTACGGTGAGTTTTTTAAGCCAGTTTAATTCTAATTACAGCCTACAGCACTGGAAAGCTGCTAAACGGGTGTTAAGATATGTGAAAGGCACCATCAACTACGGCCTTCTATACAAGAAAAGTGATATGGTGTTGCTGATGCCGATTGGGGAGCTAATTTAGCTGATAGGCGTTCTTATTCAGGTTTTGCTTTCATTCTCGCTGGCGGATCTATATCATGGGAGGCGCGAAAGCAACGTATAGTGTCACTTTCTACCACGGAATCGGAATACATGGCGTTATGTGAAACAACCAAAGAGGCACTTTTAAATGAAATTGGATGGCAGCAAAACTGTATCACAATGTACAATGACAGCCAAAGTGCGCAAAATTTAGTGAAAAGCTCGGCATATCATTCGCGCACGAAACATATAGATGTTCGTCATCATTTCATTCGCGAAAAATATCAAAATGGCGACATCGATCTACAATATATTCAAACAGAGGAAATGCCAGCCGACGTGCTAACTAAGGGGTTATCTTCGCAGAAACATTACAGGTGCATCTTAGACTTGGGCATGAAAGAGGCTGACGGCAAAAATTGAAATTCTTCGAGGGGAGGTGTTAGGAAATACGAAGCAATTCCAATGCCTAAATACAACCCTGTTTTAGCGCCCTCTACAGTATCTTATACATATTATACATAATTTAAGTATCTATTGTAACTATGAAATAAAAATCCGAACGCTCTCTCTGAATAAAGACATTGAGCTGAACGGACAACATCTCACATCAACAGAAAGCATGTTTTTTTCACTGTTTCCTATTTAAGATGTTTTAAAAAACTCGCGACAAGAAAAGAAGCATCTTATATAGACTTAAGATGTTATTATCGATATAAATATAAATTAATCAATTCTTACGAGAACATAAGATCTTCTGTTGTAATTAAAACGAGTAAGTTAATTTAGATAAGATATTTTTATTTATTCAGTTCCTTACCTTAAAGTAGTAAAATTAATACATTTTTCAGTTCAACGTGAATATTAATTTAAATAATCCGTTAGGACATTACAGTTTGTTGCGTTAGCGTTTAGTTAAAAAGAAAAATATGTATGTACATATATATCCACGTATAAAAGTAAAAATATTCAATTCATTTTTTAGTGTTTCAATGTTTATAACAGTCAGACTTTCGTCTAGTAGTATATACATATTATTATTCTTCACTTTCGTCATACGACGTTAAATCTGGATGAAAATCTAAAATATCATCGGTTCTTAAGTTTATATAAAAGTCTTTATAAATTTCATCTACAAGAGGTAACATTTCTAAAAGATCATTTTTCTGTTTTGTGGCTATTTTTATTGGAGAGTCCAAGCACTTTTTCAAGTCTTTTATTTTAACACAATGGATTCCTCGCTTTGATATATTTATGAATTTGAACGGATCATCCTCTCTTAGAGATGTTTTAAAATATATTTTACCAAATTCTTTTGTATATCTGAGCCACTTAATGTCTTGCCAATTGAATTTATTACCGCTGTCACCAACTTTTCGCCAAGTAAAGAAGTTTTTCGATGCATATGCAAAATCCAGGATTTTCGATTGCTCCATTTTATTCACTATAAATTTGTTCTTTACGCCTACCGTGCGTATAAATTAGTACCAATCGCGAGGATGATGGATTTTTATTGAATACTTTTTGAAGTGAAAACTTCTTTAGAATTGTTGGGAGTGATTTGAGAAAAAGTGAAACGAAAAAAGCGACACTCTTGGCTACGAATATTACATATACACGTAGCGCCGAACTAAATAACTTTTAGGCCAGCGCCGACAGCATGGCGCGATAGCCGAGCGGCTAGCAATGTGAGCTTCTGATCCAAAATCCTTGGTTCGAATCACAAGAAATTTTTTTTATACAGTTATTTTATTTTATTTTATGATATGTTTATGAGGAGCTTTTTTTCATGGCAGAAATACACTCCGTGTTTTGCCATTGCCTGCTGAGGGGTGAGGGCTATTAGAAAAATAGTTTTCCTTAATTTTGGTGTTTTCACCGAGATTCGAACTGACGTTCTCTCTGTGAATTCTGAATAGTAGTCACGCACCAACCCATTCGGCAACGGCGTTTGTTTAATTTTACTGATGCAAAAATGAGGAAAAATATATGAATAAAGTTTGCTTACTGTTTACACATTTTCCAGAGGTGACGGAGAACCAAAAAAAAAAGTCGATTTTCAAACAAATACGAGTGCATATGTGTAATTGTGTTAGAGTTTCGGTCACGCAGGTTTTGCTGGGGACGCTCATAATAGCAACCGCGTGTGTATTTTTATATTCGTAAATATTTTCATTTTTAAATATTTACCGCAATTATGCCGAAAAATAATGCAGAAAAGTGTCGTGAATATCGACAGAAAAAAAAATCAATAAATAGCATCACGGAATTCATTCACGAAAATTTAATAAAGTATACACCAGGAGTATCGCGGATACTTAGAAAAGATTACAATAAAGTTCCAATGATTTTAAGTGGCGATTTTAACGTAAATTTTGCATTGGACACAGCGGTTCCTTTAATTGACGTTCTCAATACAACATTCAATTTAAAAATGTGTAACAATCGCACTGAATCGACAACACGATCAAAAACAACCATTGACGCGGTATTTCAAAGACATGTTGACAACATCGAAACCAAAGCATTTGTATCATATTTTAGCTATCATAAGCCACTCGTATCATTTGTTGAAATTGAAAACATTGAGGATGAATAATAATAAAATGAAGAAAATAAAATATGAACTTTATAGCAATATTAATATTAGTTTAAAATTTTTGTATCACAAATTATAAAATATTTATTTTAAAATATATTTTATTATAGAAGACGGCATATGCAAATATAAATATGTGAATTTTTTATACATATGCTATACTATGGCAACTAGAATCATGGCCTAGCCTATGTACGTACATATTTGCGTTCTGAACTTCAAGCAAAACATATGCATGTACATACAACCGCACACGCAGGGCACTCACTTTATTCCTCTAAATACGTAAGTCGTTCAAAGCTAAAATTTTATGCCTAGCGACTACAAGAACAAAACGCATTAATAGGCGCAGGCGTAGCGGCCGTCTTTCTAGTTGCCATGGGGCTGAACAGTCTAAAATAGTCGCGGTGGCGCTGAGCAGTTTCAACAAAAACTCATCATCAAAAAATTCATTCATAAATTCGAGCTCATAGTTCTAAGAGCAAGTACTTTCATTCATAAAACGAGCCGCCCATATGCCAATTTTCTCGACCATTCGAAAATAATCAATATTGGAATATTTCGCGTAGAATTATTTGCCAATATTTGGTAAATCTTGAATTTTTATCAAGTCGAATGGCCGCGGCTCCGTACATATGTATGCATCAATATATGTATGTATGTAAATATGTGTTTCTAAATGCTCGACAACCGCAGCTGCTTAGCGTCAAGTGCGCGAAATAAGCCAATGCGAAAGTCGTGGCTTAAAAAAAATCAACCGGCGTCGAAACGCATCTTTATTGATTAAATGGTATTTTTCAATTACAATTTTGATATGCTTACAGCTAGTATTTATAATATTTTCTTATTATACCTATTGCTAATAGTTGATTCACCTACAATACAATATTTGGTGAATCAACGAAATACGAATATTGCTTATTCTAAATTTCGTATATTATTTGCATAAGTGTCGTTGCACTCATTTCTTTGCAAGCTAATTGTGTCGCTTGCGAAATGCGTTAGTGCAATGGCACTTATTTGGTTGGGTATCGAGTTACGATGACCAGTCCACTTCAATTGTATTTTCTTGTGGAGTAGAATGGTTGAGTGACGTAACTCGCGCATGAGCATACAGTAAGTTGCAGAAACAACATAAGTAAATAGTTTATAAAAAAATTCTGCGTCGGACATTTCAATACTAGAAGTAAATTTCGAAGCAATTATTTTATGTTCTCTGATAGTAGGTAAATAGTTAATTAGTATATTACCTTCTACTCAAATATGAACGAGACGGTATCAATAAAACGGTCCGCGGATGACATATGGCAAAAATAAATTTTTTGTTTTTTGGTAGGACTGTTATAAGCTTACATGGCAAATTTCAGCGTGATATGTCACATAGTTTGTTTTCTGTGCTATTGTAAACAAGTCAAGCTCGAGTGTGTTCTGTCGTTAAGTGAGTGGCCTATGCGAGTTATAAGTATATGCATATGTGTATATGTACTAAAGTGGTGCACAAGTCGACATATATGTGCTTTCAAGTCATTTGCTAAATTCACACAACAATGCAGTGTTTTGTTCTCAACTAACAGTAACAGGCAATAGCAGCTAGAGAGAAAACCAAATCATGCTTTTGTATGACTTGTTTCTCTCTCAGCATTATCACAACACACATATTTCGGCAAGATAGCAAGAAAAGCAATGACACTGAAAGGCAATGAAAAACAATTCAATTCAAACAAGTGAATTGTGTCAAATGTGGATTATTTGCTTACATGAATTCCTGATATTTTAAAATCAAATAGGCAGTTAATGTTTGGTATGATGGTTTTGTAGAATAAAAATTAAATTCTGATTAATATTTGAATGTAACTTACACTTTGCCTGCAAATATTCTTCTGCGCATTTTATTGGATTTTAAATTTACTAAAAGCTGTCTTATTTCATAACTTCAATAGCTTTAAAAATTATTCATCGAAAGTTTACCGTTATTTGTTAATATTCTCCCCTTAATACGCAAAAGTGCGCGGGGAACGAAGAAATGTGTATGTTTGCAATTTCCATACATCTCGAAGGTGTGCTAATACACACTACGTACATACATACATATGACACCAATTCACACATTGTAATTGATGTCTTTCGGCAAAGCTTGTATGAGAATGTTTTTCTACCATTGCCATGCAAGCATATAAGCAGCGTCGTGCAATTCGTGCACTGTCGATAGAGCCGAAGTAGTATTGCTTGTTGAAGACAGTTTTTCTTCGTTGCTGTTCAAGTTGTGTGCCTACATTGCTTTTTGTCTTCACAAACAGTGTCGCATGCAATGTGTGACTTGTTGCTTTGTAATAAGCAAGTCATTTGTGCACCACTTTAATATGTACTAATAAGCATTGTTTCGCTGGGAGTTTAAAATACAAATATGAACGTACATATGCCAGGGCATCAAGGGTGCATATGCACGCATTTAAGTAAAGGACTTTCCAATAAGAGGTGTTATTTTGATATTCGAAGATAAATGCTATTTTTTAATATAATATAAATGTTGGGATGTTTATTTCATTATAAAGAGGAAGGTATGCCGGTAATAGTGGAAAATGACAACAGGCAAATGACCCCCACGACCACGCTTACAAGACAATATCCTTTTCATGACATTTTCCATAAGCGAATTGCAAAGTGGCTGCCCTATGTCTTCGAAAGCCTCACGAATTCCATCTTTGAGGTCTTAAATTGACCCTGAACTGTTGTCGTGGACCTTCTTTTTCACGTGACCCCAAAGAAAAAAGTCACAAGGTGTTAAATCACTAGATCTCGGTTACCAAATGTGGTCAACTCTTCGAGAGATAACACAGTCCGGAAATTTTTCCAGTAAAAGATCAATGGTTTCGTTGCTTCTGTGGCACGTAGCGCCGTCTTGTTGAAAATAAACGTTGTCCAGATCAATACCATCCAATTCTGGCCATAAAAAATCGTTAATCATCTCTCGATAGCGATAGGTAACACCTGTTATTGGAAAACCCTTTATATGCATTGGCATATGTTAGGCAGGAAATCGATCATTCGGGTATGTATTCCCTAATTATTGCATGTAGATATGAAAGTTATTTAAGTTAATTTTTTATGTGGATGTTTTGTATTTTGGTAATACATTTAATATCAATACAACTTAGCTTATTAGATACTTACTTACTTACGCATTCATGTATGCAAACTTATATATGTAAGTTAGCGCATTGCACACTTGCAAAGCTAAAACAAAGGTTTGATGATTCCCTTGAATCACTCCCACGTTACTGGCTGTTTGTAATTAGATCGCACAGCTTACTCCCACGCCTGCTTGGCTTTTGGAATTTGTAAATAAACTTCACAGCGGTCAAGCTGATCGTCAATTAACGTACGTGACTTTGGGCAGCTTGAGGAATGCAGCTGAGAATACATTCGTACCAACATACAAACAAAGCTGCCGGCGCATCTATACCAATACAAACTCATCGTTGAATAGCTACACCGCAAGTAGGGACTTAGGGTAGATTGTAAGAACCAAACATGTTAAATTCCAATTAGAATTAGCAATTGATGCAATTGGTTTATATTCTCTAATTCATCAAACAATTAGAATGAGTTCAACTAATTCCCATTAGATAATTGAAATTTTTATTCCAATGGTAAAACTAATTGCATGTAAGTCACTGGAGGAGGGTGAAAGCATGCATTTTATTTCGAATATGATGCATCAATATTTGAATGATGATGATAAAACTTCCAATATATGGTCCAAATATCCCACATTAAAGGACATAGCACTATTTTGCAACACGCCGCTTACGTCTTCAGGCCCTGTGGAGCGACTATTTTCCTTTGCGGACATTATTAATAGTCCAAGGCGGAGTCGCTTGACTGACTTTTCTTTTGAAAAGCTCGTATTGCTGAAAGCGAATATACGCGGTCAATCCAGTTAATAAACAGTTAGTACATACGTTAAATAGATGTTCATGTATGTAATATACGTAGTACATATTATGTACATAAGTAATATATAGGTATATATGTGAAATTCATATTATGAATATTTCTGTTTTTTTTTTTGTTTTTTAAAATATCAAAATAATTGATTCTAATTCGAGCTAATTGAATACCTAATTTCATTAGCAGAAGTCAATTAGATTTCTAATTGTAAAGGTAAACCAATTTTTTTTTGCTAATGGCAACTAATTGCAATTAGTTTTACCATTGGAATAAAAATTTCAATTATCTAATGGGAATTATATTAGTTGAACGAATTCTAATTGTTTAATGAATTAGAGAATTTCACAAAAGAAGGTTAAATAGCAATCATTAGCATTATCTAATCATTATTTAACATCTCTGGTAAGAACATAGTTTTTAGTTGAGATTGGATATTAATAAAGAACAGTCGAAAATAGAAAAGCGGCGCCCAACCGGCGAAGAACCCTTCAATTAATCAACCAAGAATAACTGGCAAAGAACCCTTTAATTCATCAACGCAAGGAGAGCTAGAAAAGGACCCTTCAATTCATTAACACAAAGAGAACTGGCAGAAAACCCTAAAATCCATCAACACAGGGACAACTGGCAAAGAACCGTTTAACTTGTTACAATGCTATATTACACTATAATAATACTGGAGAAAGGGAGAAAATAATAATTTTTTTTTTGGAATTTTTTCTTCCGGGCTTACGGTCTACAAATCTTGGAAGCAGTCTTTAGTTTCAAAAAAAAAGCAAAAAATTTTCCAAAATGAGTGTAACTAGGGAACAAGTAATCGAGATTTTGAGACAACGAAATGAGCTAAATGAAAGAGAATTGAATGCCTAGTTGGATGAAGTGATGCAAACACTTCGGCACTTCGAGCCGCCATCCGCGGAGAGTTATTTTCCCGTGGAAATAAATCCAACTGTGGTCGGGGGCAACACAAATATGGCCTGGCGTTCCGCAGCAGAATTCGCCATTGGCTACTACAAAGAGGGTTCAGAGCAATATTATGTTGCAATGGGGATATTTAGAAACAAGATAGTAGGCCCCGCAAATGGAACGCTCGCTTCCTTCTCAACTGTTTTAAATTTTAAAGCTATAATAGCTAGATTGGATAAAGCATACACGGACAAAAGACCGCTACATGTTTTGGAAACAGAGCTCAGCGTTCTGAGGCAGGGGAGTTTGTCAATCTGCCAATATTATGATATGGTGGACAAGCAATTAACACTCATATCAAATAAAAATATAATGACTCATTCAAACAATAAACAGCTTGCCGCCGCGCTCAATGATAGAGCTAGGGAAAGCGCATTAAGAGTTTTTGTTTCTGGCCTAAAGCGGCCGTTATGCGACATTCTATTTTCTGCCAATCCTAAAGATTTGCCTTCTGCACTGGCTACTGCCCAGGAGTTAGAGAACAACCGCATGCGTTATGATTTCTCCAGAACATTTGCGGTTAACAACGTAGCAACTACCATTAGCCCAAAATACCACAATAACTATCCTGGCAATCCCCAAATGCTTAAGGACACCCCTACTCCAATGGATGTAGACCGCGGATCCTCCGCATTCCGACGTACAAAACAGTCCAACCAGGGATATAGAAAGGGAAATGCAGTGGGAGGGCACCCCAAAAGGGATACTAATCAATACGTGAATAAACGGGAGCACAGAAGGGGAGATTCAGTAAATTCACGGAAGCCGAAAGTGCAACGGACCAACCATTTGGGGACCACCCCAGAGGTGGATCCACAAAAGAAAATTACTGTGGATAGTGACAGGGATTCGGATGTCGAGATCGCTTCCAATTTCGCGATGGAAGACGAGATTAATTTTTTAGTATAAGGTCGCTCCTACCTTACATTACGCTCCTACCTTACAAGAAGGCTTCGGAGGCGCAGGAGCTTAGGTTACTGATAGATACAGGAACTTCAAAAAACTATATAAAAAATTTGAGCTTCCTAAAGGGAATTACCCATGTGGCGAGACAGTTTATGGTCAAATCTATAAACGGATGTAATTCCATAGAGAAAAAATTCTAAGGTTTTCGTTTTGGGGAAAGTCTCAACTTTCTTCATTCTTCCTAACATAAAGGGATTCGATGGTATAGTGGGATACGATTTCCTTAAGGAGATAGAATCTAAAATTGATACGACATCGGGATACTTATATTACTAGGGTGGTAAGGAAAAATTAAATAACGTCAAATGTGAGCAAGTTAACTCCATATATTTGGACAAGGACTCGGTCCCAGCTCTTGTGAAAAACGAGTTTGACTCTATGATTAAAAATAATTTTAAGGCCTTTACCGAACCTAACCGCGCTTTGCCATTTAATACTAAGGTCAAAGCTAAAATTCGTACCACTTCCTCGGAACCAATTTACACCTGATCTTATCCATACCCGGTTTCGGCGGCAGGATTCATTAATAAGGAAATAGAAATATTGTTGAAGGAGGGAATTATCAGAAAGTCTTATTCGGCGTATAACTCTCCGGTCCATGTAGTGAATAAAGAGGTTGGAAAGGGCCGGTATGCGAGTTTCAGTATCAAAGACTAAATTCTTTAAAGATGAGGTTGAGTTTCTTGGCTTTATTGTCTCTCGAAGGGGGATAAAGACATGTCCAAATAAGGTCAAGAACATAATCGACTATAGGAAGCCGGAAACACTTCGAGCATTACGCTCTTTCTTGGGTCTTTCAGGATACTATAGAAGGTTTATACGGGATTATGCGTCTATCGTCAAACCATTAACAAAGTATCTTCGGCGGGAGAACGCCCACAAGTCCAAACACACTAAAATAGTCCTTGATGACGAGGCCATTCAAGCATTTAAAAGGGTAAAAAGCATTTTGGCATCGGAAGATGTTTTGCTGTTTTATCCGGATTATGACAAAACATTCGAACTAACAACAGACGCTTCCTCTAGCGCTTTAGGCGCGGTCCTCTCCCAGAATGGTCGGCCCATTAAAATGATTTCAAGAACATTATCAAAAACAGAGGAGAATTATGCAACCAACGAGCGTGAGCTCTTGGCTATAGTGTGGGCCCTTAAAAACCTTCGACATTACTTATACGGTATTAAGGACATCGTAATATTCACAGACCACCAGCCTTTAACTTTCGCCATTTCGAACAAAAATCCTAATACAAAAATGAAGCGATGGCGTGCGTTCATAGAAGAATTTTCGACAAAATTTGTTTATAAACCCGGCAGAGACAACGTCGTAGCAGACGCTCTGTCCCGTCAGTTTTTGAATAATATGAGTGATACAGATGCTACAGCACATAGCGAGTCATCGCTCTCAAACACAATTAAAACTATCCAGTATCCAGTAAACCAATTCAAAAGACAATTCATTTTGACGAAGGGGGATCATTATCACCAAAGTACAAAAATAATTTTTCAGAAAAAAATTCGTTTTACCATAAATTACGACACAATAGTAAATTTGTTGCATAATCTCAAGAAACTCGTAAGCCCTAGCGTTACAAACGCTCTTTGTTGCGATCTTCCGACACTATCAGAGATCCAGGGACCTCTTGTCGAAGCATTCCCGGGGGTTAAATTTATTCATACGGAAAAATTTGTAATCGATCTAACTAGTCCGAACGATCAACAGGAAGCAATAGCAACGGAGCATGCCCGTGCCCATCGATCTCTGTCCGAGAATTTTAAGCAAATTCTATCAGAATACTACTTTCCCGACATGAGGAAAATGCTCAGGTCAGCTGTATCAAATTGTAAGATCTGTCTGGAAAATAAATACCAAAGAAAACCACCAAATCCGGAAATTGGGAGAACTCAGAACCCAGAGCGCCCAGGAGAAATTCTCCACTTTGACATTTTAGTTACTGGAAAGCAGCTATTCTTAACTGCTGTTGATAGGTTTTCAAAGTTTGCAATTGTTAAACCTGTTATTTCAAGATGTACCACTGATATAAAAGAAGCTTTATTAGAGGTATTAGGTGTGTTCCAAAACACTAAAACAATTGTCACAGATAACGAAAGAGCGTTTACTTCAAATTTAATTAGAAACATGCTACGCGATCATTTCTCTATAGAACAGTTTTTCGTACCCTCCTTACATAGCGAAAGCAACGGACAGGTCGAAAAGTTTCATTCAACCCTTTTGGAAATAGCCAGATGCGTGAAGGCACAGCAGCAGATAAGCGAGGTTAAAGATTTGATTTTGCTTGCTGCTTACAAGTACAACAGAACAATTCACTCGGTGTGTAGATTCGAAACCAATCGAAATTTTGCAGAACTGCCCAGCGGAGAAATTTGGGGAAATTAGAGATAAATTAATAAGAGCCCAGAATTTGGTATTGAATAGATTGAATGAGAGAAGAATAACCAAAACATATCAGCCTGGTGAAAGAGTGCTTCTTCGTCGAAATAAGCGATTGGGAAGTAAATTAGAGAAGGTGTTCGTGAAAAAAATAGTAGAAAGAGATTTAGGTACAACAGTACAGATAGAAGGCAGGAAAATTCATAAAAGTAATTTACGATAAAATCAATTTCAGATTGCCGCTTGCCCTAGTCTCCGTCACTAGAGCCAATTTAATTGACTACACCTCCTCACAAGTTATCACCATTCCTCGGGGAAATGTGGCTATTTATAATGAATTCATATACCTCGTGCACACCACCAACTTAACAGATTATCGCCAGATAGCTTACGAAAGCCGATGGTTCACATCAAAATCAAAAAATCAGGTAGTGAACGAAAATATTTTCAAACAACAAGGCGAGGAAATACATATAATTCGCACTTTGGAAATACCTAGGAGAATTGCAAGGTCAACAGATTTTCTGGGGTCCGCCCTGAAATTTATAGCCGGTACCCCGACCACGAGGATTTAGAACTGCTCTTGACAAAGGAAAGCATGTTAATAGAAAACAACAATAGGCAGATTAGAATTATCAATCACTCAGATTGCTTGGGTCAGATGCTAAATAATAACACAGCTAATTGTTCATCAGAATCGGCATATCACATACCATCAGTTCAAAAAATAGAAGAGGGCATCATTATTCTTAACAACGTGCAACCAACGACAATATTTGATCAACGACAATTGGAAATAAGGGGAACGTATCTGCTTCTTTTTCGTGACTCTATCACCATAAATGATACAACTTACGTGAAAAAAAGGGAACCGACTTATATCCAACCACACCCTCCAAAAACCGTATCCATTAATTACTTGGAACACCATACGAGTTTGTCCCCACCATATTTGCACCAAATTTATATCGACAACATCTCTCGCATTCACGAATTGAAGGAGGGTATATCTGTCCATCGTAATTTGTTGTGGACGATTTTTTCTTTTCCTCCATTATTATTGATCGCAATAGCAATTTTTTTCATCCACCGCAGAAACAAATTAGCAAGTAATAAAGTAAAAACTCAGAGGGCAGTAGAGGAAATTTTGGCACGAGTCGAGGACGGCTCGTCTTAAGAGGGGGAGAATTTAGCGCATTGCACACTTGCAAAGCTAAAACAAAGGTTTGATGATTCCCTTGAATCACTCCCACGTTACTGGCTGTTTGTAATTAGATCGCACAGCTTACACCCACGCCTGCTTGGCTTTTGGATTTTGTAAATAAACCTCACAGCGGTCAAGCTGATCGTCAATTAACGTACGTGACTTTGGGCAGCTTGAGGAATGCAGCTGAGAATACATTCGTACCAACATACAAACAAAGCTGCCGGCGCATCTATACCAATACAAACTCATCGTTGAATAGCTACACCGCAAGTAGGGATTTAGGGTAGATTGTAAGAACATAGTTTTTAGTTGAGATTTGATATTAATAAAGAACAGTCGAAAATAGAAAAGTTATGTATATATAATATAAAAATTCAGCCGTTTTTCGCGTTGTGATGAACTGTACGGAGAATGGCTCAACCGATTTTAACCAAACTTTGCCACATTGAAGAGACACATGTGGAAAAGGTTTGTGTTTTGAAATTTTAAGAATCGGATACCAGGGTCTCGAGAAATAGGCCAAAACGTGGACTCGGGTAACCCTAGGATGTGTTTGTACAATATGAGTAGCAAATGGAAGCTGTTGATGATTTCTATAGTGTAGAGTATTTTTCATACCGTTCCGTCCCTAGGGTCTCGAGATATAGGCCAAAACGTGGACCCGGGTAACCCTAGGATGTGTTTGTACAATATGGGTAGCAAATGGAAGCTGTTGATGATTTCTATAGTATAGAATATTTTTCATACCGTTCCGTGACTAGGGTCTCGAGATATCGGCCAAAACATGGACCCTGGTAACCCTAGGCTGTGTTTGTTCAATATGGAGTATTTTTCATACCTATTAATGACTAGGGTCTCGAAATATATGTAAAAACGGGGCCCGCCGTGTCTTTGCACCGAATTAAACACACATTGTTAAGTAAGTATTGAAAATGGATTTCGTAAAGTTTGGTTGTAATTCGGAACACCGGCAACACGTACAGCGTTCGTTTGAACCAGCCATAATGTCGTTTACTTTTATAACGCTTGGGGCGGAACTGAACTGTCAAATTGACAGTGTGAGTTACAATGTGTCAATATTTCTTTCTGATTTGGACACCATAAGGAGAAGACGTAAGTGCAAAGTGTAAACATTTTTTGTGAATTTTTTTGGAGTGGATTTTGGAACAGTGAATAATTTCTTACGATATTTGAGAGTTTAATGTGAAATCCGAATGTTCAAATGAAATTATGTTTTGTGGATTTATTTTTTCGGTTCATATGGGATAAGCTACGATACACCATGAGTGAAAAAAATGGTAAAAAAAAAAATGAAAAAGCAAAAGAAATTGTTAAAGGATGCAAAAGAAGAGCTCGAAAAATTGCCATTTGAATTCAAGCGTTTGCAACTGCCCATGTGTTTAGCATTTGTAATAACTATCAATAAATCAGTAGGGCAAACTTTAGAAATATGCGGGATGAATTAAGAAGAACCAGTATTCACCCATGGTCAACTATACGTTGGCTGTTCACGTGTTGGGAAGCCAACAACATTATATATTTACTCAAAAACAAATAGAAAAACAAAAAATATTGCTTGAATAAAGAAATAAATAATATGAAAACCATATCTTTTCTGTTCTAAACCATATCTATTTTATTTTAGTGTGCCCAGCGAAGCGGGCCGGGTTTGCTAGTAGTCTATAATTTTCGTGCGATGTAGTAACTAACGGTTGTGCCGTAGGACCATTTTCTCGAATGGTTTATTTGGATGCACGCAAACTGACGATACCGGAAATAGAAACTTGCCTTTCTATGGTATGGAAAGAGATATGGTGGGTTGGGGAGTACTGTTATGACGGGGTGGCTCTTTCATCAAATGACCTAAACAGTGGGTGGTAACAAGCAGATGCTACTTTCAACGTTTTCATCAAGACAATAACGGACGTTGAGTTTAGGTCTCAAACCGCCTCCTGACGGATATTTAACGGTTGTACCGGGGGGATCGGTACGTTGACGGTAGGAGGTTTAGTTCGAGTTAAAGTCCCACACTGACGGGGTCGGGCTTTCGATGCTTCCTCCTCGTAAAAAAAAACAAAAAAAGCTCGCAGATGCTTCAATATTAAATCTTTGGCACTTTGGGCTTCATCCGAAAGCTGAATGTATGTACAGTAACCTCCAAATAAGCCGCATTCTGATTTCAGAATAAGTTTCTAACTTTGCAGATATATGCAAGAAAAGGACTTTCAGTCCAATGCACTTAAAAAAATTAAAGGGCCAACTTGCCCTGCAAATTAAACACTGAAGGATTGCAGTTACAATTACACAGTTTATTAACTGTACAGATAATCAAACGTTACAACTAAAGTTAGTGTCCACTACGCAACTGCCCCTTGATGTGCGCTGCAGGCCTTTATAGGTGTTAGTCGTTCTGCTGTCTTCAAGTGCGCCGTGTCTTGGTACGCTGGCTCCGCCCCTAGCTTCCCACGGTCGGCATGCACTGGTGGCATGTGCAAGTATTTCACAATCGTGTGAAACATAATTTGCTGACGTTACGTCTGGCTCTGTTCTTTTGCGTAAGCATTAGTACGTGGTACTTGATATGCAATTGGCCTTGACTTAGGGTGTTGGGTTGTACTATAGAATAACAGCGATTATGCTGATGCAGCGGCACGTGTATCGGTAGGGTGTGGGAATGCAATACGTTGGGTGCCGCAGCGTGTTAACTCCTCCCCCTTTAAATATCTGCGTCCCGCAGATTAGGTGACGAAGGACGTTTCTCGATCCTTCGACTAAGTTGGTTCTCGATTTTTATTTCGGGTAAGTGGATCCTTCCTGTGAGTTTCCTCCAGATAAACCAAATTATTAACATAAGTAACAGTAGTCCCGATCCCTCGGATAATATGAACCAATTCGTCTCAGACTTAAGGTGCTTCAATATTTGAAAGTTGTCAAGTCATAACGCTTTAGATCTATTACGTGAATGAGCTTAAAGTGTCCATCGATGATCCAGCCGTACCCATCTCGTATAGTGGCCAATGGTGAGCCTATTTCAAATATCTCATAAGAGTGCGCGGAGAGAGGCAGATGCTATGAATTATAGTAATGTTAGCAAATTGTTTGCTTACATAAAAAATGGAAAATTATCATCTTAATGTCTATTTTACTAAGCTATTCTATGAAATTTCAAATAACTCATTCGAACAAAATTATCATCTTTGTGTCTATTTTACTAAGCTATTCTATGAAATTTCAAATAATTCATTCGAACAGTAAATTTCTTACGAGTATGTGAACTTAGTGTCTACTCCTTATTCTAGGGACTTATCCTAGTTTTGAGTTGCGCAGTGGAAGGTGAATTAGTAAAAGCTGGTGAAGTCTATTGAGTTAAAAAAAGTTTTTCTATTTTCGTTAGTTGGGAACCCAGTAGTGAAGTAGTTGGTTAAATTGGTTGCAAGTTGCCTTATGCTCGATTAGTGTTATTTTAGTTATCGAAAGGTTTAAAATTGTTAGTTGGTTATGAAAAAATTTCAAATTGTTAATTAGTTAATTTATTAGAAAATTTAATTTAAATATTTTTATATTTTTTTATATTAGAATTTAATTTAAATTTTTTCTTTATATTTTTTTTTTTATTAGCGCTGCCTTTTGCGCATGTTTGCTTTTCCATATTTTTGGACCCATCTTTATTTGTTGTAAAAAATTGTGTTTTAAATTTTTGCATTGGAATATGGGTATTAACTTGACTATGGAAGGTCCGCGTTGATCCCTTTTAGTCACAAGCGTTTATGATTGCAAGCGACCTACTCATGGTACGCATGACTTCACGCAAGTAAGCACAAGATCATTTTGAGGGAATTGAACCCCTCCGCATCAGTTATCCCACACCAGTGAGAAAAATGGAATTGAACCACTATAACTTCAACGGCTACAGGCGCGTTAACGCTTGCATTCGTACCTCCGAATTCTACTGATCTTAAGCTTCTTATTAACCCTTTGACCAACGGTATCTCATACTTTAATGCTTAGTGATTTAGTAATTTTTTGGTAGCATTCCTTTTTTCTTTTGCACCTTTTAGGTGTTTATGTACAATTTAGTTGCGTAATTTTGCATCGGAATGTAGGCGGTTCTCTCAGCTGACATTGGAAGGCTCGCGTTGGTCCCTTTTAGCCATAAGCGTTGATAATTGCAAATGGCCTACTCATGGCACGAGTGACTTCACGTCAATTAAAGCAGAGACCTCGTGGTGGAGTTGAACCACACCGATTGCAATCATTCGAACCATCGAGTTATTTGGAATTGAACCAATATCTGACTACATCGGCTGCAAAAAATTTGCACCCATACCCTGGGACCCGAGAATCTAAGCATAAGATTTGCCTTGTGACCAATGTTATCTTAGGATGTTTTTTACATCCGCTTTGTGGAACTTTTTTCCTGTTTGCGTTAGTATTGTTGCGTTTCCATTTTCTTCAATCGTTTCTTTTTTATATAATATAATGGCTTCTTTTTGCCCTTAATTTGTTTGTTTGAAATGAACACCTCATCTCCGGTATCGAAAGAACGCGGAGGGCTGCGTTTGGTGTTCAACCTCGCGTTTCTGACCTCCTGCTCCCTTTCAAATAGAGCTTTTATATCCTCCATGGTTTTTTCCCTGAAATTTACCAAACCCTGATAATTTATTCTTGAGGTCCGGTTGAGAAATATGTCCGCCGGTTTTCGCTTGATAACGGAGTGAACGGTGTTGTTATACCTGTCTACAGCAATTGAAATGCGTTCTTTAGGGGTGAGCCGGCTAAACTCAACCGAAATACAGCGGTACATTTCTATCAATGTTGAGTGTAAACGCTCAACCTGACCATTACTTTCACTTCTTTGTGTTGGGGTTTGATAAACCTCTATACCTAGTGATCGGATATAATTTAGGACAAGAGGGGTTAAAAATCCCCTTTCGTTGTCCATAACTAGCATTTTTGGCACGGAAAAATAGTGCAGGAGAACAGTAAGCTTCCTCCGAATGTGAATTGAAGATTTATTTTTTATTGGGAATAGCTTAGCAAATTTCGTAAATTTGTTGATTGCGCTAAGATATTTCTGCTTCTCCATCTCAAAAATATCGATGTGCAGAATTTCGCAGGTATAACTAGGTACCGGCGTCTGTTGAAGGAACGGTTTCGAGGGATGTCTGTCGTATTTGTTTAGTTTGCAAGTATCGCATTGCTTGACAGAGTCTCTGATCTGCCTGGACATTGAAGGAAAGTAAAATTGTTCAAGTATCTGTAGTTTATTCTCGGAGGGTTTCTATGGGCTCGCCTATGCTCTTTCTCGATTATTTCATATACCCTGTCAGGAATTGTAAGATCTTCTAATAATCGCTGTGTTATCCTGATTCTGTATCTCCGAAAGTTATTAACATATGTGTCCTGCAGTGCAGCGAGGTGTTCCTCGGGAATTTTAATTCCATTTATTACGTTCGGGTTGAGGCACTCCCGTAAGATATTAACCAGTGCGTTGACATCGGATTCAGGAAATGAAACGTAATTAGTATCTACTGTAGCCTGGATAAAGATGTTCGAGACACCGAGGGCGATCTCCATTTCTAAAAATAATCTGGTTTCGAAACCCGTTAAGGGGGCCTCCACATGTGGTACTAGGTCTGAGCTGTCCTGATTTCAGCGCGTACACAAGTGTCCACTAGTTCCTTTCCATTTAGGGGTACGAAAAGATCGCTAAATTTACCAATAAGGCTACGCACTTTTCCTTCTGTTTGGAGTGGGAGATCCTCAGACAACGTATAATTCACCTGCGTGGACATTCGGGCTTTCAATGAAATTTGGATTTGTTTACAGCTAGGATGTTCGATTTCCTATCAACTATAGCGCCTATATCCCTAAGTGTGTCGTCTCCTATGATTCCGTCAAATGACGTCAATCCTGGGAGTACAAAGAAGGTTGTCTCGGAGTCATTACCTACGTCCTTAAATAGGTTTAAATTAATTTTCTCTTTTATGGGAATATTTCCGCCAGCTGATCTAACTGAAAAGGGATTGTCGACGGGTGACTGAGAGGTTGTTAAAGGATCTCTTTTAGGTACAGTGTATCCACCTCGATTTTCAAAGGGATATCGTCGCTCTTGGGGACGATAGGTTATCCTTGGTGGCAGCGGAGGTGCTTTATTGCCCTCTAGGCCATGCATGTGTTCTGGCATCGTATTCATAGGGGCGACGATGCGATTATTGAATCGAGGAGTATACACTGTGTAATTTCTAATGTTTGTATTTTGTATTTCGAGGCACCTTGAATATGCCTCGGGTAAAGTTTTTGGGCGCTGAACCAGGAGCATCTTCGAAAGATCCCCATTCAATCCGCGTATGAAAACATCTAATGCGCGGTTTCTGTACGTGTGTATAAGTACACGCACTGTTTCCTGAGAATAATTCTCAGCTTTATGTTTGTTGATAATCAACGCAAATTGGTGATTCACGGCTCCGTTGTTGGTGGGGTTGGTATTCCAAGGTGCAGATGTCTCGTTTGTCCGCATAATGGAGTGATAGATACTCCTTCATGGCGGCCCAGTCAGTGCCAAAAATGCTATACGATATGAGGGCAGTATCAGTGGGCCCTCGTATTTTTTGGCGAACGTGCTGTAAGATTGCACGATAGATTGGCTTACTCTTTACCGGCTCGAAATCGGTAAGGATGCTTTCAACAGCGTGCACCCATGAGACAAATATTGTTGGGTTACCGTTGAAAATTTGTAACTCCTTTACGGAGTCAGGAAGCCTCGAGATATCTCTTAGTTCCTCCTCAGTTGTTGGAGCTCGGGGTTGAACGTGAGCTTCCACCGTACTTTGAGCAGGAGTAGCAGCTTCTATCGAAGCGACCCGGCTTTGGAGTGTGTCCAAGCACGATACACTCCTCTCCAAACCATTTAGTTGATCCATGAGTGCATTCACTGCACCCGTCAAATTCGTCACCGTAACTTGGAGTGAAGTTATTCTCGAAAAGGAAGACGAGTAGAGGAAAAAATATACAGCGGTTACTTACAGAATCTCTGTTAGCATTAAAATTTCGATTTTCTAGCCCTTGGCTGTTTAACTTTTTTCCACTTTAAATTTTTGTAGCTCTTGGCTATTTAAAGGAGAATTTATTTTTATTTTCCCTTAGAACCTTTTTCACTTTTACTTATGTAGCTCTTGGCTGTTTAAAAATTGTATTATACTTTTTATTAAATTTTTCTTCTCTATTCTAAGAACCTTTTTATTTAAATTTGTAGCTTTTTTCCCTTCACTTTATTTTGTAGCTTCCTAGCTTTTTCACTTTTAATTTTTGTGACTCTTCACTATATTTTCTAGCTCTTAGCTAGTTCGAAGGTTCTCTGATGCCCGTCCTAACGTATGGTGCAGTAGCTTGGACGATGACAACATCCGATGAAGCGACGCTTGGAGTGTTTGAGAGAAAGATTCTGCGTAAGATTTTTGGACCTTTCCACGTTGGCAACGGCGAATATCGCACACGACGGAACGATGAGCTATATAAGCTTTACGACGCCATATTTAATGAAAAGTTTATCCCAATGATCATTTTCCGCATTGAGAATCTCAATCAGTTGTGAATCATTTAAGGTAAATTTTCCGAAAAAGGCTGTTCTGTATTCTCTTAATATTGGGCAGCGCGCCCAGGAAATGTGCTATGTTTTCTAGCTCGCCTAAATTACACATTGAGCAAGTTTTATTTCCTGTGTCAAAGCTGTTGTTGTTTAAAATAACCATGCCACTTCTAGCCCTCATTATCCACATGCTTGATTCTATATCATATTTTTTTAAATAAACCAGACCTTTTGACCAATCTTATACCTTATATATCCTACAAGTACTTAAGGCTTTTTGTATGTATAATACATATTCATCCTAACCTGGTTGTGGTTTTTTAAAAGCAAATTTGCATCTTCTATCCAGCTTTCTGATTGTATGTTATCTATTCGCCCAATCACATGGTTTTTAGCAAACAAGTTATTTAGATCTCTAATTCAGAAGACTTCTTTCTTTAGAACAATTTTGGACAGATAATGTGGCAGCCGATTTTCTGTGTATATAAACAAAATTCTGTGTATATACTCAAGGAACAGTTCAAAAGCGAACAAATGATTTTCTTGCATGCCGGTTTCCAAAAAAAGTATGTATGTATGTAGGCATATGCGATGGTAGCTTCAGAATTCGCTTTACAAAATACTTTTGAATATATCAACTTCTTCAAACCACCCGAAACCCCACACCTGTGCTGCGTATGATTGTATTGAACGACAAACTGCAAGAAAAAAATGCTTAGTTAATAATACCTAACAAACATTTTATTAGAATTACGTCCTGATTTCTATGCCGACATCCACTTTACTTAGTTTTTACTTTGACGTTTTTCTTTACACGCGTAAAAATAATGAACTATTACACAGAAAACACAGGATTGTATGTCAGAAAGAACGGTTATTATCTAGGATTATTTTATAATCTCAGATTTTGGGAGAGAAATTTTTGTATGGGAAATCTCACTTTTTAATTACGGATTGGGAGTTAAGCACGAAAAAGTAGATCACCTACTTATATGTGAACGTATTATAACATATGCTAAAACAATTCTATTTTAGATATGCGTATACATATTTGTATGTGCGTATGCACACTTGATGCCCTAGACCAGTGGTCGCCAACCTTTTCAATGTGTTGAGCTATTTTCAAGATTTTGAAATAAACAGCGAGCTACTTGCACAAGCCAACATAAATTAAATAATACACAGTTATATTCGACACACAATACATGTATTTATTTTACTAATATACGTTCTATATATAATAAACTTTTGACTTATAGTGCTTATATTTATGCATAACTACATCCATGTTCACACCTATCAATCGTAACAAAATTTTTTGCAGTCATAATGGCAAATCACAAGCGACTTAAAAAAACAACAAAACAGTAATAGTACATTATTATATAAATAAAATATGGGCAGATAAAAAGAGCATATTTAATGAGAAGGTTGACATTCTGACTCATCGATAATTTTTTTAATATTTGCAGTATAATTTGATACAGTCATTCGAATACAGTTATCCAAATGTATATCTGTAAGCCGATTGCGGTATTTATTTTTAATAAATTTCATATTGGAAAAAGAAGATTCACACAAATAAGTTGAACTGAATAACGCTTTCACTTTCAACGCAACACGACATAAAACTGAATACTTATCTTTACTTACTAAAGTCCATATACATTTTGTATTTGAACCTCAAGATTTTAAAGTCAAGTCACTTTGAAAAGCAATAAGTTCCATTTCTGTCACAGTAATGTCTCTGCCAAAGTTGTTCATAACACAGGTTGCAAACTGTTGTATATCAATGTCCATGAAGGGTGAAACAACAAATTGCGTCACTAAAGCAATTTTGCTGAAATCCTTGAAACGATGTTTGAAGTTTTCCTTCAAGTTAGAAACTATTTCCATATGATATTTACTGTCATAGGGCTCTTATAGATTTTTGGATATCTTTTCGGAAAGAATAGGAAAATGCTTAGTATCGCGCTTTTTTAGGTCTTGTTCCCAAAATCCAAGTTTTGTAATAAATGCATTTATATCAGAAATCATTTCCGCTAATTCTTTATCCCTGCCTTGAAGCTGCAAGTTAAGCTCATTTAATTTCTCTGTAATGTCTACAAGAAAACCAAAATCTCTGAGCCAAGTCGAATTTTCCAGTTCAGGAATCGGTTCATCGCGTTCTTTGAAAAATTGGAGTATAGCAGGCAGGACATCACTGAAACGTTTGAGCACTCGTCCTCTGCTTAACCATCGCACTTCAGAGTGAAGAAGTAGCTCTCCGTATTGACGGTCAATTTCATCAGCCAAGGTTTTAAATAATCTTCTGTGTAACGCTAGAGCTCTAATCTTGTTCACAATTTTCACCACCAGTTTCATAACGTTGTTCAAGTTTAGAAAATTTCCACATAATGCTTGCTGATGTATAATACAGTGGTAACTAAGAAATTGTGGAAAACTTTCATCCTTATGACATAGCGCCACGAGCCCCTTATCACAACCCACCATAGCTGGAGCACCGTCAGTTGTCAGGCCTACCATTTTTGATATTGGAATTTTCTCAGAAGAGATGAGATTTTTTAAATGAGAAAACAGCTCTAGCCCAGTAGTATGTCCTTTGAGTGGAATAAACTTCAAAAGATCTTCTTTAATTGTAAAATCACTAAAAGTCATTCTGACAAATATGGCCATCTGTGAGGTGTCAACTACATCTGTTGATTCATCCAGTTGCAGTGAAAACTAAATACAGTTATCTAAGTCACTTCTTAACTGTAAAAAAATATCATTGCTCATTACTTCTACTCGCCTCATCACTGTATTAGCAGAAAGTTGCATAGATTTTATAGCAGACACTATTTCGTCTTTATTTCTAAAGTTGGCGAATAAAGAATCTGCAGCTTCCAAAAATGCTTGTTTTATGATTTCCCCGTCTTCATAAGTTTTTTTCTTTTGTGCAATTATCTGGGAAACACGATAAGATGCTTCAGTTGCAGCCTTATTTTTGTCGATTGTTTTCAAAAATATTGACTGTTGTCCAATTAACTGGATTTTTAAATGTTTCAGTTTTTCTTTTCTGGTGGCAGAATTTAACGGGAGTGCCTTCTCAAAATTCGAATGTACAGTTTTATGATGCCTCTCAATATTTCCTTTTTTAGGAACTGACACAGATGTATTACATAACAAACAAACACTTTTGCCTTTAACTTCTGTGAAGAAGTATTGTTCTTCCCATTCCGAATGGAAATGGTATGTCTTCGCCTTCTTACTACTGCTTGCCATAATGTTTCGAACTCTAACCCAACCGCTGCACGCAGAACGTTGATAATGCCGTTCAGTATTAAACTGAGGGCAATGTCGACGTGCATTGCGTATATATAAAGCCAAAAAATTCTCGAACACGCTAATCGGTTCCAGCCGATCCTAGAACGGAGACGCGACTTCGCGTCGTGTTTGTCGGCGCGAAATCGCTTACCGCAGTGTTGCCGCTGTTTATCTATTTATTATGAAGATTTCTGAAATTTGCTAATACTGGTATGATTTTCAGACTGGTGGATTTTTTGCAACGTGAGCAGCGCGAGCTACCAGAATTGCCTTTGCGAGCTACCGGTAGCTCGCGATCGACGGGTTGGCGACAACTGCCCTAGACTATGTACGTACATATTTCTATTCTGGACTACCAGCAAAACATTGCTTATTAATATACACATATTCATGTACATACAACCGCACACACGGGCCACTCACTTTATTCCTCTAAATGCGTATGTCGTCCAAAGCTGAAATTCTATGCCTAGCGACTACAAGAACAAAATGCATTAATATGCGCAGCCGGAGCGGCCATGATTCTAGTTGCCATGGCGCTGAATAGTCTGAAATAGTCGCGGCGGCGCTAAACAGTTTCAACTATTGTACAGCACGACAAAATAATTAATTGATAAGTTCGAGCTCATATTTCTATGAGCAAAGTACTTTCATTCATAAAACGAGCCGCCCATATGGCAATTTTTCTCAATTATGACAAAAATTTACATCTAGGATTGAACATATCAAATCAAAATAGTCAATACTCGAATATTTTCCAATATTTGGTGAATATTGAACTTTTGTCAAGTCGAGTGGCCGCGGTTCCGTACATATGTATGCATGAATATATATATATATATATATATATATGTAAATATGTCATCTAAATGCTCGACAATCAGCCGCTTGTTCGTCAAGTCCCCGCATCAGTGTACAGTAAAATGCAGAAGACAACAGCAAGTCTTATTATTCTTAATTGGCGCGATAACCGCTTACGCGATTTTGCTCGAGTTTCACAAAGCGCGGCAGTCGTTTCTTTCTCGTGCTAACCGGCGCCAATTGGACACACCAAGTGATGCCACGTCCTTCTCCACCTGATGTTTCCAAGCCAGAGGAGGTCTTCCTCTTCCTCTACTACCACCAGCTGGTAACGCATCAAATACTTTCAGAGCCGGAGCGTTTTGATCCATTCGGACAACATGACCCAGCCAACCTAGCCGCTGGATCTTTATTCGCTGCGCTATGTCTATGTCGTCGTAAAGCTCATACAGCTCATCGTTCCATCGTCTGCGATATTCGCTATTGCCAACGTGCAAAGGTCCAAAAATCTTACACAGAATCTTTCTCTCAAACACTCCAAGCGTCGCTTCATCGGATGTTGTCATCGTCCAAGCTTCTGCGCCATACGTTAGGACGGGCATGATGACACTTTTGTAGAGTGTTAGTTTTATTCGCTGAGAGAGGACTTTACTACTCAATTGCCTACTTAGTCCAAAGTAGCACTTGATGGCAAGAGAGATTGGCTAAGGCTGACATTGTTATCGGTGTTAATGCTGGTTCCTAAGTATACCAAGTCCTTTACAACCTCCAAATCATAACTGTCAACAGTGACGTGGGTGCCGATATGCGAGTGCGCCGATGGTTTGTTTGATGACAGGAGGTACTTCGTTTCGTCCTCGTTCACCACCGGACCCATTCGCTATGCTTCTTTATCCAGTCTGGAGAAGGCAGAACTAAGAGCGCGATTGTTAAGGCCGATGATGTCGATATGATCGGCATACGCCAACAATTGTACGCTCTTATAAAAAATTGTACCTGAGCGGCTCATACGATGCTCTCCAACATTAGGTTAAAGAAGTCACACGACAGAGAGTCACCCTGTCTGAAACCTCGTTTGGCATCAAACGGCTCGGGGAGTTAGGTTAGGTTAGGTTAAATGGCTGCCCTAGTGTAAGGCATACTTGGACAAATATTGAAAATTCGTCCGTTGCGATGCCATACAGGGGGGAGGAGAAAGGAGATGGGAAGGAAGAAGGAGCCTTGGGATTGGAGGCGATGATGACTATGCATTTTACGACGACGCTGGCGGTGGCTGATTTACGTTCGTAATTAGCCGTAACAAGCTACTGATGAGCTTCACCAAATTTGTGATATTATATCCGCAGGCGTAGCGAAGAAATTAGAGCCCAGGTGTCTATATCTTTGCCAGACAAGCTCAGGGCAGCTGAAAAGAAGGTGTTGAGATGATTCCACCTCGTCCTCCAGACAGTTTCTGCAAAACGGACTTGAGGCAATCCCAAGTCTCACCGCACGAACACCTAACGAAAAATGTCCGGTAAGGATACCCACCAAATTCGAGAGCTGGGGCTTTGTTAGCCTTGGGAGTTCCCTCGTGCGTTTCCGATCTACTCGGGCTCAGAAGGATCCCGCGACCTTGCACGTTTGCGCACTAGCCAGCGCTCGCTGAGTTGACTCGAGGCCCATCTTTCCAGGAGTAGACCACACGTTCTTGAGGTAACCCCAATCCTTTCATTTCGTGACGAAACTGTGCCCAAAGTTCCCAGTTCTAGAACGCACAAACAACGAGCCCAGGGCCCTACTTTGTTAACGGTAATTACCGAGGTAAGCAACCAATCCACTGCTTCCTTAATTGCGGAGACCTCCGCTTGGAAAACGCTACAGTGATCCGGGAGCCTGCATTTGAGTTTGATAGGGAGCTCCTTACGGAATACTCCCCCACCAACCCTCCCGTCCAATTTCGAGCCATCGGTGAACATGTTTGCCGCCAAATGTTGCACCCCGCTCACTCATCCCTTGAGGGAATATGAGTAGAAAAAGGTCCGCTCGGACCTAGCGTGGGTGTACAGTGATCCAGCACCATGGGGATGAACTCAAATTTTTTAAGAAAACTAAAGTATCTGTAACTTAAGTCTAACTTATGGCCCGATCACCTTAGTCTGATTGCAGCGCGTGCAGCAGTAGTTTACCCTACAATGTCCACGGGTGCCACATTCAGCATAGCGTGAAGCGCTAGAGTAGGAGTGTAACGGAGCGCCCCACTGATTCCAATGAGGGCAGACCTTTGTACCCTCTCCAGTTGCTTAACTGACACCTTGTCCGAGAACACCAATGGAACACCCGCTATTGAGGGGAGAAACACTTTAGGTATTACGTATTCCCTCAAAAATAAGACGAGCTCCATCTTCAGAGGGTTTATCGAAAGGCCGCAGTTTGCGGTCCAATTCATACCTAGATTTAAATAACTCTGCATCAGTTCCATCATAGTATCTAGAAACTGGCCTCTGACAATAGGTGCCACGTCATCCGCGTAGGCAATTAGCCCCTCCTGCCGGCGGAGAGAGGTGTGGCCCCTTTCTGCCACGACCGTTCTATCACTCCTGGCGCTTTATGAGCTGTTAACAAATTCAAGTAAACAACAGTCAGCAGCAATTGTCCAAAATCGAAGTCAGCAATAATCAATAAAGAGGGCATATGCAAATGCAACGTGACGTGTGGCCAATAATAGGTATAATTTTAAATTAAAGAAATAATTGTAATTAATCATAAGTTGGATTCAATATAATAAAGATAAAAGTGAACACAAGTCGGCACGCCTTTTTTAAAAATAAAGTTTAATTAATGAAACTTTAACCAGAGAATGTTAATGCAATGAGAAGGTGCAAATGTTACTCTGAGATTTTTTTTAGTACAATTGAGATTTGAAAGATTTGAAGTAAGGAAATTTAGCACACCGAGTTTATAGACACCTCACTGACTTTTCCCCACACAAAAATTAGAAACAGCACACATCTTTCACCTCAACACACAACACATTTCTCACCTCGACATTAAACCAATTAAATTTTTACTATTTTCGTATTTTTGAAATAATAAGCGAATACGTAAAATTTATTACATAACTTTTTTTTTTCAATTACATAAAAAAAAAACGAATTTAAAAAAAAAATTAATAAAAAAAAGTTTGCGCCGGGAATTGAAATCGAGTCTAACATGTGGCGAGGAAAAATAGGCGGTGTGTTTATGTCTTCGACTGCTTATTTTTTTACTATTTTGTTAGTTTTGAAATGATAAGCGGATACGTAAAATTTATTACAAATTTTTTTACGATTACATTAAAAAAATAAATTTAAAAACGAAAAAATAAAAAATTTGCGCCGAGAATTGATGGCGAGTCACGTGGGGAGGATAAATACGCAGAGCGTTTATTTCTGCGCCTGCGTTGTGAACAAAAGGTTTGTGATGTCTACGTAGATATGTATGCGCGCGACGCGAATAAGTTTTAATAAATTCTGAAAGTAATTTATGAAGTTTTTCATTACATACATTCATAAATGAACGTATACTCTATATGTACATAAATGATGGTATATGACAATATACATAATATGTGTGTACATGTCAATAGGAGGTATTTGCATTCAGAAAACAAACGGTTTAAGAAAAATCAACACTTATTTTATATTGTATATCAATTTATAGTTTATGTATTCGACAGCGTTTACATACATATGTATGTATGTACATACATTTGTATATGAAAAACAATAATGCACAAGCGAAAGAACATCACCTTACTTTCATACATATGTACATATGAATGTATGCCCAAATAACCTTGACTTATGTATGTACACATCTCACAGCACATCACATTCTTACAGGAAATCAAATACACATACGTACTAGCGAACGAGTTTCTTCCTAACAAGTGCAAAAACCATTCTGCTCTATGTATGTATATATACCCACTTTATGTCCTAGCATATATACATACATATATATCTACTTGCCTTCTAAACTTCCTACAAAATAATTGTATTCATATGTTACTACATCCATGCACGTTCATACATTCATGCATACATATATGCGTGAGCACAGCGCTCCCTTCTTGCTACCGTGTACTTTTTTCTTTCTCCAGTCGATACTCCTAATATTGTATTTGCAAAAACACAATACGTTGATAGACGCAAAGCAACAGCAAGCGCAACGTGATGGCCTCTTTGCCACCACACATTCTAAAATGTTCTAGAACACAACAAAAACACATACCTCACATGCGCATGTCGCCCAAAGCTAAAATCTAAGCCTTGCGACTACGGCGCTGAACAATTTAGAACAAAAACAAAAGGTTCATTCATAAGTTCGAGCTCATATTTCAATTTCATTCATAAAACGAGCCGCCCATATGCCAATTTTCGCGACCATTAGAAAATAGTCAATATTGGAATATTTCGCGTGGAATTATTTGCCAATATTTGATAAATCTTGAATTTGTGTCATGTCGAGTGGCCGCGGCTCCGTATGTATGTATGCACCCTTATATGTATGTAAATATGTCTTCTAACTGTTCGACAGTCGCGAGTTAATGCGACTTAGATTCCTTGAACAATTCCAGCGAATTACATATTTCTGTCCGCAAAGCCGCATATATCTACCCTGTGATCAAAAAGTTCCGGGAATATTTAAATAAAACATAACAGAGTTAAATTTCAGGCAAATTTATATTATCTCCTTCAAAATATGACCCGTCTGAAGCAACACACATGTGCCAACGTTTAACTCAGTCCTCCAAACACCCCCGGCAGGCCGACATGGCCTTCAGCTCCTTCCTCGTATTCTCTTTGATCTCTTTGATCGGTGCGATGGCGCGTTATCATCACGCAAAATCTAACAATTGTTTACTCACATTTCCGGCCGTTTTCAACATTCAGCATCTCTCAAAGGCTTCAAAACGGATAAATAATATTCTTTATTGACTGTCTGGCCCGATGGAAGGTACTCATGGTGGACTATGCCTTGGCAATCGAAGAAAAGAGTCAACATCACCTTCCCGGTTCTTTTTGCTCATAGGGTATACATATCCCATCTTTTCACTGACGGACAAGAAGACGGTCGCAGTTGTTGTTTTTTATATGCATACATTTTGCGTTCGTTGAAGGCTTGTATATATGTATTTATATACATTTATATACATATGCGTGTATGCGCGTTTGGCTTTCTGGATGCATCCATGGATATTAGAACATTTTCTCATCAATATGTGTATGTAAGTAGTTCAGATTTGACTAAAGAGATTAAATATAGGAATGCATATTCATATGATTGCCTTTATGGCTGTTTTACATATAAATCAATTCAAAAGAAGTATGAATAATGTTATATAGAAAATAAATTTCTAAATAACAGGTATTAGAAAAACCTGAATGCACTATTTTAAATCAATTATAATTAAACCAAATATAAAAAATTAAATAAAAATATCGAACAAAGAAAAATACCAAAGGGACCTGAACCTGAGTCAAATATGGGACGATGTACTGCATACACGACACGTCTTTCACGATTGCGCTAAACTATAATTACTAATGAACTTTTCTAAATTACTCATTTATTCGATTCGCAGTTTTATATGCACAAATTCTGCGTTAGTTGAAAGTTTGTATGCGCAATTATATGCATATGTATGTGTGTATGCGCGTTTGGCTTTCTGGACGGATATTACAATAGAATGATATTTTCTCATCAATATAATTTGGATTTGATGAAAGAGATTAAAGACATATGTATGTATGTACTTATTTTCTGTTTTTATTGATTTATATAAAAATCAGGTCATATCCAGTATGAACTATTTTATACCGAAAAGAAATTTCCCTTTATGAAATACAAAAAAACAGTATTTTAAAGAAATTTTAATTAAAATAAACTCAAAAATTTTACCAAACTTTCCTGGTTTGAATTGTAAAAAAAAAAATGTGCAAGAAAAAAAAATATGACTTCAGGACTTGAACCTGAATTAAATACGTGCCAAAAAACAAAACGAATAATTCCGCCGACTTTAGCTTCTGCACCACAAATTAACTGCCGCGCAGCCTTCTTAATCGCAAATTTATTCGCTTCGCTGTGGGCATGAAATAAGTCGATTTCCTTAGTCTTCTTCTTAATTGGCGCGATAACCGCTTACGCGATTTTGGCCGAGATTAACAAAGAGCGCCAGTCGTTTCGTTCTCGTGCTAACCGGCGCCAATTGGACACACCAAGTGAAGCCAAGTCCTTCTCCACCTGATCTTTCCAACGCAGAGGAGGCCTTCCTCTTCCTCTGCTACCACCAGCTGGTACCGCATCGAATACTTTCAAAGCCGGAGCGTTTGTATCCATTCGGACGACATGACCCAGCCAACGAAGCCGCTGGATCTTTATTCGCTGCGCTATGTCTATGTCGTCGTAAAGCTCATACAGCTCATCGTTCCATCGTCTGCGATATTCGCTATTGCCAACGTGCAAAGGTCCAAAAATTTTACGCAGAATCTTTCTCTCGAACACTCCAAGCGTCGCTTCATCGGATGTTGTCATCGTCCAAGCTTCTGCGCCATACGTTAGGACGGGCATGATGAGAGTCTTGTAGAGTGTTAGTTTTGTTCGTCGAAAGAGGACTTTACTGCTCAATTGCCTACTTAGTCCAAAGTAGCACTTGTTGGCAAGAGAGATTCTACGTTGGATTTCAAGGCTGACATTATTATCGGTGTTAATGTTGGTTCCTAAATACACGAAGTCTTTTACAACCTCAAAATTATAACTGTCTACAGTGACGTGGTTGCCGATACGCGAGTGCGCCGACTGTTTGTTTGAAGACAGGAGGTACTTCGTTTTGTCCTCGTTCACCACCGGACCCATTCGCTTTGCCTCTTTATCCAGTTTGGAGAAGGCAGAACTAAGAGCGCGATTGTTAAGGCCGATGATGTCAATATCATCGGCATACGCCAGCAATTGTACGCTCTTATAAAAAATTGTGCCTGAGCGATTAAGTTCTGCGGCTCGTACGATGCTCTCCAACATCAGGTTAAAGAAGTCACACGACAGCGAGTCACCCTGTCTGAAACCTCGTTTGGTATCAAACGGCTCGGAGAGGTCCTTCCCAATTCTGACGGCGCTGCTGGTGTTGAGCAACGGCATCTTACATAGCCGTATTAGTTTTGTGGGGATACCAAATTCAGACATCGCGGCATACAGGTAACTCCTTTCCGTACTGTCGAATGCAGCTTTGAAATCGACGAAAAGATGGTGTGTGTCGATTCTTCTTTCATGGGTCTTTTCCAAGATTTGGCGTATTGTGAATATTTGGTCGATGGTAGACTTTCCAGGTCTGAAGCCACACTGATAAGGTCCAATCAGTTGGTTGACGGTGGGCTTCAGCCTTTCACACAATACGCTCGCTAGAACCTTATAGGCGATATTTAGAATAGTAATCCCGCGGTAATTGGCACAAATTGCAGGATCGCCCTTCTTATGGATTGGGCAGAGCACACTTAAATTCCAATCGGCAGGCATGCTTTCATCCGACCATATTTTGCATAGGAGCTGATGCATGCACCTTACCAGCTCCTCGCCGCCATGTTTGAATAGCTCAGCCGGCAGTCCGTCGGCACCCGCGGCTTTGTTGTTCTTTAGCCGTGATATTGCTATTCTCACCTCGTCATGGTCGGGTAACGGAACGACAATTCCGTCGTCAACGATTGGGGTATCGGGATCTTCACATTCTCTATGACATGCGCAGCTGTCACCGTTTAACAGGTTCGAGAAGTGTTCCCTCCATAATTTAAGATTGCTCTGTACGTCAGTCACCAGATCGCCGTCTTTGTTCTTACAGGACAACGCCCCGGTCTTAAAACCTTCTGTAAGCCGCCGAACTTTCTGGTAAAATTTTCGGGCGTTGTTCCTATTGGCCAGCATCTCAAGCTCCTCGCACTCACGTATTTCGGCCTCTCGTTTCTTCTGTCGGATAATACGTCTCTCTTCCTTTTTTAGCTCTCTGTAGCGATCCCACATGGCTCGCGTTGCGCCCGATCGCAGCGTGGCTCTATAGGCGGCATCTTTTCTTTCGGCGGCAGCATGACATTCCTCGTCGTACCAATTGTTTTTTTGGGCTCGCCGGAATCCGATTTCTTCTTCGGCGGCGGTACGTAGGGAACGAGAAATGTTGCTCCATTGCTCGCGCATGCCGGTGTGTTGGGCAGTGCTCTCCGAGAGCAGGAGTGAGAGTCGAGTGGCGAATCTTCTGGCTGTCTGTTGTGATTGCAGCTTTTCGATGTCGAGCATTCTTTGCGTAGGTAGATGTACGTTTTTTGCTGCACAGAGGCGTGTGCGCAGTTTGGCTGCAACAAGGTAATGATCCGAGTCGATGTTGGGTCCTCGGATCGTACGTACATCTAATACACTAGAAGCGTGTCTTCCATCTATCACAACATGATCGATCTGGTTTCGCGTTTTTCGATCAGGAGACAGCCAGGTAGCTTGGTGTATCTTTTTATGCTGGAATCTGGTGCTGCAGACTACCATGTTTCGGGCCCCGGTGAAGTCGATCAGCCTCCGTCCGTTGCCGGATGTTTCGTTGTGTAGGCTGAATTTTCCGACTGTGGGACCAAAAATTCCCTCCCTGCCCACCCTGGCGTTGAAGTCGCCAAGCACGATATTTATGTCGTGGCGGGGGCAGCGCTCATAGGAACGTTCCAAGCGCTCATAGAAAGAATCCTTGGTCGCATCGTCCTTCTCTTCCGTCGGGGCGTGAGCGCAAATTAGCGAGATGTTAAAAAATCGCGCTTTGATGCGGATTGTTGCGAGACGCTCGTCCACCGGAGTGAACGACAGTACTTGGCGACAAAGTCTCTCTCCCACAACAAATCCGACACCGAATTTGCTCTCCTTTACATGGCAGCTGTAGTAGACGTCGCAAGGTCCTATGTTTTTCTTACCTTGCCCCGTCCATCGCATCTCTTGGATGGCAGTGATGTCAGCCTTTACTCTCACGAGGACATCAACCAGCCGGGCAGAGGCACCTTCCCCATTAAGGGACCGGACATTCCAGGTGCATGCCCTCAAATCGTATTCCTTATTTCGTTTGCAGGGGTCGTCATCATTGTTGGAAGTTCTCATCCGAGGCTTTCCTTAGTAGTGTGCCGAAAAATCTTATGAAATTCCTCAGTAGTTTGGTAAACGCAGAAAAAATCTGAATTCCTGTCCTAGCGTGGTAAGTAAATATAGAAACCCTCCACTCGCGTCACTCGCGTGGTAAATATCTGCAATTCCCCACTAGTGAGGAAAGTTGAATTTGAAATTACCTTAGTATGAATCTACAAATTAGTACTCGAAAAAAGCTCATTTAACATTTGCTTCTTCTCATTGCATTAACATTCTCTGCTTCAACTGACGCCCGAGCAGAGACCGTTTTAAAAGTTCGCGATTAAATGGGGCTTAAAATGTTGCGCGAGAAAAGAGTGCAACCGCAAATAACAAGCTGCAAGGACACGAATCGAGAGCCGGTCCAGCGTTGGATTCCTATAGGAAGAACGCACGCTTCAAGTAGTGCGACTTGGAGGTGCCAGCAAAGGATAGCAAAGACGACACCCCACCGCCGGGAAGTGCATATAGTAAGGATAGTATTAAGACTATTATATATTATTAAAGTAGTATTAAGAATTATAAAAAAATTCAGAAAATTATTAAAAAAGTGTAACTTCAAAAATACAGAACTAATTGAGTTACTGAATTATTGAATTATTTGGAAAACAAAATATAAAGTGAATTAAAAAGAAAATAAGAAAATTAGATAAACATTTAATCCTCAACAACTTACTTAAAAATTAAAATAAATAGTGAAGGAAAATTGTAACCAAAACAGATAAATTCGAAAATAAGAAAGCTTATTAATATATGATAGAAATATTTTTCCATTAACAATAAAAATAATATCTGGCTTGTACAGCCAATAAAATAACGTAATTCAAGCTGCGATTCCCCACCTTCGGGGGGACCCTCTAGCTTATAACAAAGATTCATTCTCTGCGATTCACGACCCAAGGGACCCTCCACAGAATTAGAAGGAAAAAAATATAAATAAAATAAAAATTATTACATTAAGGAGGTTTGTTTTAAATAATGCCAAGCACGAGTAATCTTATCCGTCCCTCTGTGCTTCATGCACCCTCACCTGTGCCAGACACACCCTCGCCATATGTATCCAACCCACTCCCTCAACCAACTGCTTCTAGCCCATTTAACATGGATCAACTAACAATTTAGTGACGGGACTTGTTAATAATATTTTGAGACAGCAAGGACCGAACATAGTGACCACAGACGCAAATCACGTAAATAATATTGGTGAACTCGACAGAATACCATACGTAGTTAGATGCTTGCGGGAATTCTCCGGAAAACCAGGAGAATATAACTCTTGGAAAAAGAGCGTAGATCGCATTCTCCAGATCTATGAGCCCCTCAAAAGGACGCCTAAATATTATGGCATTCTTAATATTATAAGGCATAAAGTAGTGGGCAACGCCGACATTGGCCTCGAATCCTATAACATACCATTGGACTGGAAGATTATTTCAAGGTGCCTTACACTCCATTACGCAGATAAGCGAGATCTAGGTACCCTAGAGTACCAAATTACCTCTTTAGTGCGGGGAAACTTCACTATTCAAGAATTCTATCAACGCGTTTATTCCCATCTCTCCCTTATTCTTGCTTGGATTCAAGGAATTTGGGGCAGAATCTATGCATTTACTTACCCGAACATACCGGGATAAAGTCCTCGATACTTTCATACGAGGTTTGAAAGGCAACCTAACAAGACTTTTGGATATGAGAGAGCCAGTAGACCTTGTTCAAGCTCTCCATCTTTGCCTGAAATTAGAAAACCAAAACTTCCGCTCTCCCTCCGCGCTGGCTAGTAATAACCAAAACAGGAAGCCTCACGACTTTCGACCATCTCTCTCACCAAAAAAACCTGTTAACGAATTTTATCCCCAGTTGGCATTCATGCCAAGACCCCACATACAAGCACAATATATTCTGAATTATCAACGCCCTCAGGTTCCCATTAATAATTGCCGCAATTACCAACCTTATAGATCACTAGGTCAACCTCTTACTAAACCTCAACTCCCTCGTCCAGAACCAATGAAGGTCGATAGGTCCTTATATTCAAGAGCAGTTTATTATATGAACAGATCGAAAATGAGTAGCCCAATGAAAAGACCATCAAATTTTTCCAAACAAGTGCCGCTAAAACAACAGCGAAACTTTCACATAGAAGCGGGTGAACAGCAAAACTGACTATCAGCAAGACCCACAGTATAACACCGATCAATATTATGAACAAGACTGGACTATAAATCGTCAGGAGTATGAATCCGCATCGACAGCTGAAGAAAATGGACAACCAGCTCAGACATACGCTCAGGAAAATTCACTTCCTGAAACCCAATGTCATATCGACATTCATTCTTTAGAATGAACAGTTCTTCGTTGCCTTACGTACAATACGAAGCGAAGAAGGGTAAAATCCTTAAAATACTTACCGATACTGGGTTAAGCAAAAATTACATCCAACCCTGCCATTTCACAACAAAAAAACCTAATGATAAATAATTTTTTGCAAATTCCATTGAAGGACAAATCCAAATTACTCATCATACAATTATCAATCTTTTTGGAAAACCGATTAAAATTTTTCGTATTCCCTACATTGAAATCATTTGACGGTATCATAGAAAACGACAGTCTTAAAGAGCTTCGTGCTACTAACTATAAACATAAAGAATTAAAATTATACAGCAACTCTCCCCTACAGTTAATAAAATAGACATCAGAACTGACCATATGATAGCCACGCAAATAGAAAATATAAATTATTTAACTAAAAAGTATCCCAACCTCTTTACCGAACCGGACGAAAAACTAACATACCTATACCACTACTGTGGTAGGAGACATCAGGACTATGTCAGATACTCCAGTATATGTATACTAAATACTACCCCTACCCTTTGGCAATGAGAGATTTTGTTACCAGTGAAATAAAAAAATTATTAAAAGATAGAATTATTAGACCATCCCGTTCACCATACAACTCACCCATGTGGGTTGTACCCAAAAAACTAGACACATCAGGACAAGAGAAATACAGACTTGTTATAGACTACAGGAAATTTAATTGAATACTTTGACAATAGCAGATAGATACCTCATCCCAGAAATCAGAGAGGTAATCTCGCATTTGGGAAATAATAAATATTTTTCTATCCTTAACTTGAGAAGTGGCTTCCATCAGATTCCCTTAAAATAATCCGACATCGAGAAGACGACCTTTTCGGTGAACAAGGGTAAATGTGAGTTCACGCGCCTTCCACGGACTGAAAAACGCTCCAGCAATCTTTCAAAGAGCGCTATATGACGTATTTATTTAATTATTTATTTATTTACTTCAGTCTACAGAAAATGTTCTTACAGACTAGTTCTCTTAATTAAATATGGTAAACAGATCAAACTTAAATTTTACAATATTATCATCAAACTTAATGATGTTACAATAATTATTACACAATCGTGCAGATTGCACAATAGGTTCATTAAAGACATAATTAGTGGTATCACTAGAAATGTTGAATTAACGATTAATTCTTAGACTATAAAAAGAAGTATGGCTTTGAAATTGGCTTAATAACTCCTTACAATCGATATTACCATTAATGATAGAGGAGCCACGGAGCTACAAAATAAGAAAAGTCGAAAGAACTCTTCAAGTGATATAGTGCACGTTTTAGGTCAAGATCAGTACAACGCAAAACTGTGTTTAGAAACTTCAAAACACCCTAAAATTTTTTATTTATTGTTCAAAAACCGATTTATGGTGTTTTTGATGAAGTAAAAATATATCACTAACCCATTTTTCAACCGATTTTTTATTTCAATATGGTTTTGGGTAGGGAGTGTATGTGCGTTATGAATGTATATAATTCTCAGATTAAACGATTGACGTTCAAAAGAAATTTTTAATAACAAGCTCTGATTTGTGCAATTTTTCCACGTTTTTTTCAATGTGATGCAATTTTTCGGCCACTATTCTCCAACGGGCACCACAATTATATACATATTTTTAAACTCCAATAAAATGTGCTCGGAATAATATTACATTGAAAACTGTAAAAGTTACAATGTTTTTTAAAAAAATTTTTTTTTTCACATTTTTAAAAATCCTGCTGAACCGAGACTGCGAGAGAATACCGCATGACTGATAGTGCTTTAGTGCTCATTGTGGCTAATTTTGAAAGACAGCAATAAGTTTACATAACTATGAATACATCCAACATATCAAAATTCATTATAACCAAAGCATTACACAACAGAACCGTTCGCAATTTGCTGGTAAAAAAGTAACTTAATAAAGTAACCTTTAATAAAAACATTTAATTCAAAAATGTTTCATTTTTTAACAGTATTTTATGTTCAAATTAGCCACTCTTGTATTGCATCGAAAAAACTCAGCTCAGGTTGCTTTAGATTCGTTTGGTTAGCTTTATTTTAGTTACGAATTTCCTGTAAGGTTATGCTAGGTAAAGATTACGTTTATTTGTAGATGTTTTGAAACGAGTACACGTAGAAGTACAATGTATATTTAGTGAAGTAAGATTAGGATACGTTATTCAAGGTTTCGTCGAGTTTGGATAGGTTGGCATTACAAACTAATCAAAATGACTTCCTTTTGCAATACAGGAAGCAGCACAATGGGTTCGATTGTCTCATATTGTGTACGGTTGCATTGATTTCGATAACATTAGGTTAGGTGAGGTTTAGTTGGATAATACTACGTCCGGGTAAGTCAGAAAACTGCAGAAGTAAGTCAGCAAATTGCTTTACTTTTTGCATTATTTTTTTTTCTTTTACGTTATAATATTCTTCTACGGTCTCTGTTCAACTCGAGAATGTTCTGTTTTTATTTTATTTCTACAAAGCCGGTCTTCACTTGGAAAATTTCTTATCAATTTTAATGAAATAATGCTTGCTACTTCGACGCATTTTGATCGATTTTTGAAATTAAATGCTTTTTACATTCGGAATAGACACAGCTATAAGAGTTTTTACTAATAAATAAACCTTTCATTTCAATATTATCGACAATATCTCCTTAAACTCGAAAAAATTCTAAAAATTGACTACAATTTAAGTTTTGTGTTGAAAAATCAGTGGTTATTTTTGCTGAGCGTGAAGAATAGAAGACATAAGTCAGAAGAACTAACATTTAGCTCAACAAAACTGTTTCAAGATTGGAAATCGGACGAGCTACAAATTTTTAAGTGTCGGAAAACACCAAAAATTTGTTTTTGAATAATAAATAAAAAATTTGAGGGTGTTAAACATTTTTTGAACACGGTTCCGCGTCGTTTTCGGCTAGATCTACAGTGCTCATCATGTCACTTCAAAAGTTCTGATTCACTGTAACACCGTGTTATTGAGAAGTATATTCGACTATCATGTAATGACTGTAAGCCAAGTAATTTGCGGCGACTTATATAAGAGGCAGAACAATCTTGCCAGCCCATTTTAAACAACTCTATTTTTGTGAAAATCTTTTGTACATTTTCAATTTTCCTCGAATCAACCTCAAGTATGGGTTCCTTATTAATGAACAGTACTCTATACGAGATCATACTAAGGCAACATAAAGGGATTTCAACGTTTGAGTGTTTCTAAAATCAGTGGAATTTCTTCTGATGAAACCAACCATTGCAAATGCTTTAGATGTTACATAATCAATATGCTTAGTGAAGGAAAGTTTAGTATCAAAAATAATACCAAGATCTTTCATTTCCTACTTCCTAATTAGGATACAGTTATATTATTTAATTTGTAGTTAACACAAATATAGGGAAATTTTGTAAAGTCTACATAGATGACATTATTGTTTTCGACAAAGATGAACAAAGCCGCCTTCAGAATGTGGGTAAGATTTTCGACTCGATCAAAAAAGCAAACATGAAGGTCCAGCTGGACAAATGTGAAGTGGAATTTCTAGATTTCATTGTCTCCCCCACAGGAATAAAAACCAATAAGCAATATTTTCGGCTGTTCTTGAGCGACGTGCACGGGTTTTATTTTTCACATCACTAACTTGTTTCAACAGCTCGAATTTTTTCACCAATTTCTGTATTGCGGTTCGGTGTGCTTCACGATGACCCAAAAATGTTCAAGTTTTTCGAACCGTTTTTGCTAAATTTTCCCCATTTTTAGAGTGAATTTTAATAATTTCAATGCGTTGTTTAAGCGTGTATCGCTGCATTTTTATTAATGGCGTCGTTTCTACTTGTCACATATCGAAAAATGACAGCTTCAAAAGTGGCCTCTACCGAAATAGCGGGCTATTCAAAATTACACCTGTTATTGGAAAACCCTTTATAAGTCCGGCAGAATAAACGTCGTCGCAGACTCGATATCCAGACCCCCACAAACTGTTTTAATACTCTTACAACTAAAACCATAGCAACTAAAGCTCCTCTCACCTTCTTATTCTGAAGCCCCCATAAATGCTTTCAAGAACCAACTATTCTGAATGATTGGGGACGAAGACAGCTATGCGTTCCGACTACATATTTCCAAGCTTTCACAAGCACACTATTATAAAACAAAGTTATTCTGACCAAGACATCATAAACATTTTCAAACGCTACCTCGATCCAGCACTCGTTAACGGACTGTACATCACAGCAAGACTGATGGCAAAATCCAAGAGATATTCCCATTCCAATTTAGTAATATTAAAAATCGTTATACTCAAACTTTACTAAAGTATGTCACATCAGATATCGAACAGAAACAAATTATCATCCAAGAACATCAGCGAGCTCATAGAAACAGCCGTGAAAATAAAGCCCAAATTCTGCGCAAATTCTACTTCTCAAGAATACATGCATTGAACAGTTCGTAAGAAATGTTGAACTTGACGTGCACAGAAATACGATAGACATCCAACAAAAACATAGATTCAGCCGACCCTCATTCCACAGCCTCCGGGCGAAATAGTTCATATCGACATATATTCGACGGAAAAAAATTAATTCTAACCTCATCACTCGATTTGATCATTACTCAAAAATCAAATGTTCATTGACCTTTACACCACACCGCCTTACAGTAGCACAAGTAATGGACAAATAGAAAGATTTCACAGTGCACATTCCGAAATCATGAGATGCCTGAAAGCAAATCAAACGGCAAAAACATTCGAAGAACTTCTATTCAAATCAGTACAAGAATACAATTCCTCAATACATTCAACGACAAAGAATAAACCAATAGAAACATTTTTTGGAAATAGAGTTTATAGTGACCCACAACAGTTAGAACAACAAAGACAAGGTAACATTGCTGTACTTAAGAAAAAGCAAGAACTAGATCGCACATATAATGACAAAAATAGACCTGAAACCAAGAACTTCTCACCCGGAAAAGTCATTTACGTTAAAATAAATAAAAGATTAGGTTCCAAGCTAACTCTGAAGTATAAAAAGGAGACGATTTCTGAAAAGCACAGGACAACGGTTAAAACAGTATCGTTACGAACAATTCACAAGTCTCTAATAAAACATTAATTATTTATCTCCCCTTTTCCTTTAGGTAAAAAATGGGCCGATAAACATTCTTTATCCTTTGCATTATTATAACAACTTCCTCTTCGGACGTACAAATTTTAGACTACAGCAAATCCCAGCTAGTCACGATAGATAATGGACAAGCAAAAATACAGGACGGTACATTCAGATTTATTCATCTCATCGACTTAGAGAAATACGAACAATTTCTGACAGATAAATACAACGAGATGGCCAACCAAATCTCCAACGATCACTTCTTACATCCCATCCTAAAACATGAAGTCTGAATGACCTTTGAAAACCTAAAAGCCCTAAGACGTTGCAAATTTTAAGTTAAAGTAATAATTGTAATTAATCTTAAGTTGGATTCAATATAATAAAGATAAAAGTGGACGCAATTCGGCACACCTTTTTTAAAAATAAAGTTTAATTAATGAAACTTTAACTGACGCCCGAGCAGAGACCGTTTTAAAAGTTCGCGATTAAATGGGGCTTAAAATGTTGGGCGAGAAACGAGTGCAACCACAAATAACAAGCTGCAAGGACGCGAATCGAGAGCCGGTCCAGCGTTGGATTCCTATAGGAAGAACGCACGCTTCAAGTAGTGCGACTTGGAGGTGCCAGCAAAGGATAGCAAAGACGACACCCCACCGCCGGGAAGTGTATATAGTAAGGATAGTATTAAGACTATTATATATTATTAAAGTAGTATTAAGAATTATAAAAAAATTCAGAAAATTATTGAAAAAGTGTAACTTAAAAAATACAGAACTAATTGAGTTACTGAATTATTGAATTATTTGGAAAACAAAATATAAAGTGAATTAAAAAGAAAATAAGAAAATTAGATAAACATTTAATCCTCAACAACTTACTTAAAAATTAAAATAAATAGTGAAGGAAAATTGTAACCAAAACAGATAAATTCGAAAATAAGAAAGCTTATTAATATATGATAGAAATATTTTTCCATTAACAATAAAAATAATATCTGGCTTGTACAGCCAATAAAATAACGTAATTCAAGCTGCGATTCCCCACCTTCGGGGGGACCCTCCAGCTTATAACAAAGATTCATTCTCTGCGATTCACGACTCAAGGGACCCTCCACAGAATTAGAAGAAAAAAAATATAAATAAAATAAAAATTATTACATTAAGGAGGTTTGTTTTAAATAATGCCAAGCCCGAGTAATCTTATCCGTCCCTCTGTGCTTCATGCACCCTCACCTGTGCCAGACGCACCCTCGCCATATGTATCCAACCCACTCCCTCAACCAACTGCTTCTAGCCCATTTAACATGGATCAACTAACAATTTAGTGACGGGACTTGTTAATAATATTTTGAGACAGCAAGGACCGAACATAGTGACCACAGACGCAAATCACGTAAATAATATTGGTGAACTCGACAGACTACCATACGCAGTTAGATGCTTGCGGGAATTCTCCGGAAAACCAGGAGAATATAACTCTTGGAAAAAGAGCGTAGATCGCATTCTCCAGATCTATGAGCCCCTCAAAAGGACGCCTAAATATTATGGCATTCTTAATATTATAAGGCATAAAGTAGTGGGCAACGCCGACATTGGCCTCGAATCCTATAACATACCATTGGACTGGAAGATTATTTCAAGGTGCCTTACACTCCATTACGCCGATAAGCGAGATCTAGGTACCCTAGAGTACCAAATTACCTCTTTAGTGCGGGGAAACTTCACTATTCAAGAATTCTATCAACGCGTTTATTCCCATCTCTCCCTTATTCTTGCTTGGATTCAAGGAATTTGGGGTAGAATCTATGCATTTACTTACCCGAACATACCTTGATAAAGTCCTCGATACTTTCATACGAGGTTTGAAAGGCAACCTAGCAAGACTTCTGGATATGAGAGAGCCAGTAGACCTTCTTCAAGCTCTCCATCTTTGCCTGAAATTAGAAAACCAAAACTTCCGCTCTCCCTCCGCGCTGGCTAGTAATAACCAAAACAGGAAGCCTCACGACTTTCGACCATCTCTCTCACCAAAAAAACCTGTTAACGAATTTTATCCCCAGTTGGCATTCATGCCAAGACCCCACATACAAGCACAATATATTCCGAATTATCAACGCCCTCAGGTTCCCATTAATGATTGCCGCAATTACCAACCTTATAGATCACTAGGTCAACCTCTTACTAAACCTCAACTCCCTCGTCCAGAACCAATGAAGGTCGATAGGTCCTTATATTCAAGAGCAGTTTATTATATGAACAGATCGAAAATGAGTAGCCCAATGAAAAGACCATCAAATTTTTCCAAACAAGTGCCGCTAAAACAACAGCGAAACTTTCACATTGAAGCGGGTGAACAGCAAAACTGACTATCAGCAAGACCCACAGTATTACACCGATCAATATTATGAACAAGACTGGACTATAACTCGTCAGGAGTATGAATCCGCATCGACAGCTGAAGAAAGTGGACATCCAGCTCAGACATACGCTCAAGAAAATTCACTTCCTGAAACCCAATGTCATATCGACATTCATTCTTTAGAATGAACAGTTCTTCGTTGCCTTACGTACAATACAAAGCGAAGAAGGGTAAAATCCTTAAAATACTTACCGATACTGGGTTAAGCAAAAATTACATCCAACCCTGCCATTTCACAACAAAAAAACCTAATGATAAATAATTTTTTGCAAATTCCATTGAAGGACAAATCCAAATTACTCATCATACAATTATCAATCTTTTTGGAAAACCGATTAAAATTTTTCGTATTCCCTACATTGAAATCATTTGACGGTATCATAGAAAACGACAGTCTTAAAGAGCTTCGTGCTACTAACTATAAACATAAAGAATTAAAATTATACAGCAACTCTCCCCCACCGGTTAATAAAATAGACATCAGAACTGACCATATGATAGCCACACAAATAGAAAATATAAAAAATATAAAAAAATATAAAAATATTTAACTAAAAAGTATCCCAACCTCTTTACCGAACCGGACGAAAAACTAACATACCTATACCACTACTGTGGTAGGAGACATCAGGACTACGTCAGATACTCCAGTATATGTATACTAAATACTACCCCTACCCTTTGGCAATGAGAGATTTTGTTACCAGTGAAATAAAAAAATTATTAAAAGATAGAATTATTAGACCATCCCGTTCACCATACAACTCACCCATGTGGGTTGTACCCAAAAAACTAGACACATCAGGACAAGAGAAATACAGACTTGTTATAGACTACAGGAAATTGAATTGAATACTTTGACAATAGCAGATAGATACCTCATCCCAGAAATCAGAGAGGTAATCTCCCATTTGGGAAATAACAATTATTTTTCTATCCTTAACTTGACAAGTGGCTTCCATCAGATTCCCTTAAAATAATCCGACATCGAGAAGACGACCTTTTCGGTGAACAAGGGTAAATGTGAGTTCACGCGCCTTCCACGGACTGAAAAACGCTCCAGCAATCTTTCAAAGAGCGCTATATGACGTATTTATTTAATTATTTATTTATTTACTTCAGTCTACAGAAAATGTTCTTACAGACTAGTTCTCTTAATTAAATATGGTAACAGATCAAACTTAAATTTTACAATATTATCACTAAAGTTAATGATGTTACAATAATTGTTACACAATCGTGCAGATTGCACAATAGGTTCATTAAAGATATAATTAGTGGTATCACTAGAAATGTTGAATTAACGATTAATTCTTAGACTATAAAAAGAAGTATGGCTTTGAAATTGGCTTAATAACTCCTTACAATCGATATTACCATTAATGATAGAGGAGCCACGGAGCTACAAAATAAGAAAAGTCGAAAGAACTCTTCAAGTGATATAGTGCACGTTTTAGGTCAAGATCAGTACAACGCAAAACTGTGTTTAGAAACTTCAAAACACCCTAAAATTTTTTATTTATTGTTCAAAAACCGATTTATGGTGTTTTTGATGAAGTAAAAATATATCACTAACCCATTTTTCAACCGATTTTTTATTTCAATATGGTCTTGGGTAGGGGAGTGTATGTGCGTTATAAATGTATATAATTCTCAGATTAAACGATTGACGTTCAAAAGAAATTTTTAATAACAAGCTCTGATTTGTGCAATTTTTCCACGTTTTTTTCAATGTGATGCAATTTTTTGGCCACTATTCTCCAACGGGCACCACAATTATATACATATTTTTAAACTCCAATAAAATGTGCTCAGAATAATAGCTATTTCATCTTCATACATTGAAAACTGTAAAAGTTACAATGTTTTTTAAAAAAAATTTTTTTGCACATTTTAAAAAATCCTGCTGAACCGAGACTGCGAGAGTGCTTTAGTGCTCATTGTGGCTAATTTTGAAAGACAGCAATAAGTTTACATAACTATGAATACATCCAACATATCAAAATTCATTATAACCAAAGCATGACACAACAGAACCGTTCGCAATTTGCTGGTAAAAAAGTAACTTAATAAAGTAACTTTTAATAAAAACATTTAATTCAAAAATGTTTCATTTTTTAACAGTATTTTATGTTCAAATTAGCCACTCTTGTATTACATCGAAAAAACTCAGCTCAGGTTGCTTTAGATTCGTTTGGTTAGCTTCATTTTAGTTACGAATTTCCTGTAAGGTTATGCTAGGTAAAGATTACGTTTATTTGTAGATGTTTTGAAACGAGTACACGTAGAAGTACAATGCAATCGGTTCAATTGTGTTACGTAAGGTTATATTTAGTGAAGTAAGATTAGGATACGTTATTCAAGGTTTCGTCGAGTTTGGATAGGTTGGCATTGCAAACTAATCAAAATGACTTCCTTTTGCAACACAGAAAAGCAGCACAATGGGTTCGATTGTCTCACATTGTGTACGGTTGCATTGATTTCGATAACATTAGGTTAGGTGAGGTTTAGTTAGATAATACTACGTCCGGGTAAGTCAGAAAACTGCAGAAGTAAGTCAGCAAATTGCTTTACTTTTTGTATTATTTTTTTTTTCTTTTACGTTATAATATTCTTCTACGGTCTGTTCAACTCGAGAATGTTCTGTTTTTATTTTATTTCTACAAAGCCGGTCTTCACTTCGAAAATTTCTTATCAATTTTAATGAAATAATGCTTGCTACTTCGACGCATTTTGATCGATTTTTGAAATTAAATGCTTTTTACATTCGGAATAGACACAGCTATAAGAGTTTTTACTAATAAATAAACCTTTCATTTCAATATTATCGACAATATCTCCTTAAACTCGAAAAAATTCTAAAAATTGACTACAATTTAAGTTTTGTGTTGAAAAATCAGTGGTTATTTTTGCTGAGCGTGAAGAATAGAAGACATAAGTCAGAAGAACTAACATTTAGCTCAACAAAACTGTTTCAAGATTGGAAATCGGACGAGCTACAAATTTTTAAGTGTCGGAAAACACCAAAAATTTGTTTTTGAATGATAAATAAAAAATTTGAGGGTGTTAAACATTTTTTGAACACGGTTCCGCGTCGTTTTCGGCTAGATCTACAGTGCTCATCATGTCACTTCAAAAGTTCTGATTCACTGTAGCACCGTGTTATTGAGAAGTATATTCGACTATCATGTAATGACTGTAAGCCAAGTAATTTGCGGCGACTTATATAAGAGGCAGAACAATCTTGCCAGCCCATTTTAAACAACTCTATTTTTGTGAAAATCTTTTGTACATTTTCAATTTTCCTCGAATGAGCCTCAAGTATGGGTTCCTTATTAATGAACAGTACTCTATACGAGATCATACTAAGGCAACATAAAGGGATTTCAACGTTTGAGTGTTTCTAAAATCAGTGGAATTTCTTCTGATGAAACCAACCATTGCAAATGCTTTAGATGTTACATAATCAATATGCTTAGTGAAGGAAAGTTTAGTATCAAAAATAATACCAAGATCTTTCATTTCCTACTTCCTAATTAGGATACAGTTATTTAATTTGTAGTTAACACAAATATAGGGAAATTTTGTTAAGTCTACATAGATGACATTATTGTTTTCGACAAAGATGAACAAAGCCGCCTTCAGAATGTGGGTAAGATTTTCGACTCGATCAAAAAAGCAAACATGAAGGTCCAGCTGGACAAATGTGAAGTGGAATTTCTAGATTTCATTGTCTCCCCCACAGGAATAAAAACCAATAAGCAATATTTTCGGCTGTTCTTGAGCGACGTGCACGGGTTTTATTTTTCACATCACTAATTTGTTTCAACAGCTCGAATTTTTTCACCAATTTCTATATTGCGGTTCGGTGTGCTTCACGATGACCCAAAACTGTTCAAGTTTTTCGAACCGTTTTTGCCAAATTTTCCCCATTTTTAGAGTGAATTTTAATAATTTCAATGCGTTGTTTAAGCGTGTATCGCTGCATTTTTATTAATGGCGTCGTTTCTACTTGTCACATATCGAAAAGTGACAGCTTCAAAAGTGGCCTCTACCGAAATAGCGGGCTATTCAAAATTACACCTGTTATTGGAAAACCCATTATAAGTGCGGCAGAACAAACGTCGTCGCAGACTCGCTATCCAGACCCCCACAAACTGATTTAATACTCTTACATCCCATCCTAAAACATGAAGCCATTCAGACCTTTGAAAACCTAAAAGCCCTAAGACCTTGCAAATTTTAAGTTAAAGTAATAATTGTAATTAATCTTAAGTTGGATTCAATATAATAAAGATAAAAGTGAACGCAAGTCGGCACACCTTTTTTAAAAATAAAGTTTAATTAATGAAACTTTAACTGACGCCCGAGCAGAGACCGTTTTAAAAGTTCGCGATTAAATGGGGCTTAAAATGTTGGGCGAGAAACGAGTGCAACCACAAATAACAAGCTGCAAGGACGCGAATCGAGAGCCGGTCCAGCGTTGGATTCCTATAGGAAGAACTCACGCTTCAAGTAGTGCGACTTGGAGGTGCCAGCAAAGGATAGCAAAGACGACACCCCACCGCCGGGAAGTGCATATAGTAAGGATAGTATTAAGACTATTATATATTATTAAAGTAGTATTAAGAATTATAAAAAAATTCAGAAAATTATTGAAAAAGTGTAACTTAAAAAATACAGAACTAATTGAGTTACTGAATTATTGAATTATTTGGAAAACAAAATATAAAGTGAATTAAAAAGAAAATAAGAAAATTAGATAAACATTTAATCCTCAACAACTTACTTAAAAATTAAAATAAATAGTGAAGGAAAATTGTAACCAAAACAGATAAATTCGAAAATAAGAAAGCTTATTAATATATGATAGAAATATTTTTCCATTAACAATAAAAATAATATCTGGCTTGTACAGCCAATAAAATAACGTAATTCAAGCTGCGATTCCCCACCTTCGGGGGGACCCTCCAGCTTATAACAAAGATTCATTCTCTGCGATTCACGACCCAAGGGACCCTCCACAGAATTAGAAGAAAAAAAATATAAATAAAATAAAAATTATTACATTAAGGAGGTTTGTTTTAAATAATGCCAAGCCCGAGTAATCTTATCCGTCCCTCTGTGCTTCATGCACCCTCACCTGTGCCAGACGCACCCTCGCCATATGTATCTAACCCACTCCCTCAACCAACTGCTTCTAGCCCATTTAACATGGATCAACTAACAATTTAGTGACGGGACTTGTCAATAATATTTTGAGACAGCAAGCACCGAACACTGTGACCACAGACGCAAATCACGTAAATAATATTGGTGAACTCGACAGAATACCATACGTAGTTAGATGCTTGCGGGAATTCTCCGGAAAACCAGGAGAATATAACTCTTGGAAAAAGAGCGTAGATCGCATTCTCCAGATCTATGAGCCCCTCAAAAGGACGCCTAAATATTATGGCATTCTTAATATTATAAGGCATAAAGTAGTGGGCAACGCCGACATTGGCCTCGAATCCTATAACATACCATTGGACTGGAAGATTATTTCAAGGTGCCTTACACTCCATTACGCCGATAAGCGAGATCTAGGTACCCTAGAGTACCAAATTACCTCTTTAGTGCGGGGAAACTTCACTATTCAAGAATTCTATCAACGCGTTTATTCCCATCTCTCCCTTATTCTTGCTTGGATTCAAGGAATTTGGGGTAGAATCTATGCATTTACTTACCCGAACATACCTTGATAAAGTCCTCGATACTTTCATACGAGGTTTGAAAGGCAACCTAGCAAGACTTCTGGATATGAGAGAGCCAGTAGACCTTCTTCAAGCTCTCCATCTTTGCCTGAAATTAGAAAACCAAAACTTCCGCTCTCCCTCCGCGCTGGCTAGTAATAACCAAAACAGGAAGCCTCACGACTTTCGACCATCTCTCTCACCAAAAAAACCTGTTAACGAATTTTATCCCCAGTTGGCATTCATGCGAAGACCCCACATACAAGCACAATATATTCCGAATTATCAACGCCCTCAGGTTCCCATTAATGATTGCCGCAATTACCAACCTTATAGATCACTAGGTCAACCTCTTACTAAACCTCAACTCCCTCGTCCAGAACCAATGAAGGTCGATAGGTCCTTATATTCAAGAGCAGTTTATTATATGAACAGATCGAAAATGAGTAGCCCAATGAAAAGACCATCAAATTTTTCCAAACAAGTGCCGCTAAAACAACAGCGAAACTTTCACATTGAAGCGGGTGAACAGCAAAACTGACTATCAGCAAGACCCACAGTATAACACCGATCAATATTATGAACAAGACTGGACTATAACTCGTCAGGAGTATGAATCCGCATCGACAGCTGAAGAAAGTGGACATCCAGCTCAGACATACGCTCAAGAAAATTCACTTCCTGAAACCCAATGTCATATCGACATTCATTCTTTAGAATGAACAGTTCTTCGTTGCCTTACGTACAATACAAAGCGAAGAAGGGTAAAATCCTTAAAATACTTACCGATACTGGGTTAAGCAAAAATTACATCCAACCCTGCCATTTCACAACAAAAAAACCTAATGATAAATAATTTTTTGCAAATTCCATTGAAGGACAAATCCAAATTACTCATCATACAATTATCAATCTTTTTGGAAAACCGATTAAAATTTTTCGTATTCCCTACATTGAAATCATTTGACGGTATCATAGAAAACGACAGTCTTAAAGAGCTTCGTGCTACTAACTATAAACATAAAGAATTAAAATTATACAGCAACTCTCCCCCACCGGTTAATAAAATAGACATCAGAACTGACCATATGATAGCCACACAAATAGAAAATATAAAAAATATAAAAAAATATAAAAATATTTAACTAAAAAGTATCCCAACCTCTTTACCGAACCGGACGAAAAACTAACATACCTATACCACTACTGTGGTAGGAGACATCAGGACTACGTCAGATACTCCAGTATATGTATACTAAATACTACCCCTACCCTTTGGCAATGAGAAATTTTGTTACCAGTGAAATAAAAAAATTATTAAAAGATAGAATTATTAGACCATCCCGTTCACCATACAACTCACCCATGTGGGTTGTACCCAAAAAACTAGACACATCAGGACAAGAGAAATACAGACTTGTTATAGACTACAGGAAATTGAATTGAATACTTTGACAATAGCAGATAGATACCTCATCCCAGAAATCAGAGAGGTAATCTCGCATTTGGGAAATAACAAATATTTTTCTATCCTTAACTTGACAAGTGGCTTCCATCAGATTCCCTTAAAATAATCCGACATCGAGAAGACGACCTTTTCGGTGAACAAGGGTAAATGTGAGTTCACGCGCCTTCCACGGACTGAAAAACGCTCCAGCAATCTTTGAAAGAGCGCTATATGACGTATTTATTTAATTATTTATTTATTTACTTCAGTCTACAGAAAATGTTCTTACAGACTAGTTCTCTTAATTAAATATGGTAACAGATCAAACTTAAATTTTACAATATTATCACTAAAGTTAATGATGTTACAATAATTGTTACACAATCGTGCAGATTGCACAATAGGTTCATTAAAGACATAATTAGTGGTATCACTAGAAATGTTGAATTAACGATTAATTCTTAGACTATAAAAAGAAGTATGGCTTTGAAATTGGCTTAATAACTCCTTACAATCGATATTACCATTAATGATAGAGGAGCCACGGAGCTACAAAATAAGAAAAGTCGAAAGAACTCTTCAAGTGATATAGTGCACGTTTTAGGTCAAGATCAGTACAACGCAAAACTGTGTTTAGAAACTTCAAAACACCCTAAAATTTTTTATTTATTGTTCAAAAACCGATTTATGGTGTTTTTGATGAAGTAAAAATATATCACTAACCCATTTTTCAACCGATTTTTTATTTCAATATGGTCTTGGGTAGGGGAGTGTATGTGCGTTATAAATGTATATAATTCTCAGATTAAACGATTGACGTTCAAAAGAAATTTTTAATAACAAGCTCTGATTTGTGCAATTTTTCCACGTTTTTTTCAATGTGATGCAATTTTTTGGCCACTATTCTCCAACGGGCACCACAATTATATACATATTTTTAAACTCCAATAAAATGTGCTCAGAATAATAGCTATTTCATCTTCATACATTGAAAACTGTAAAAGTTACAATGTTTTTTAAAAAAAATTTTTTTGCACATTTTAAAAAATCCTGCTGAACCGAGACTGCGAGAGTGCTTTAGTGCTCATTGTGGCTAATTTTGAAAGACAGCAATAAGTTTACATAACTATGAATACATCCAACATATCAAAATTCATTATAACCAAAGCATGACACAACAGAACCGTTCGCAATTTGCTGGTAAAAAAGTAACTTAATAAAGTAACTTTTAATAAAAACATTTAATTCAAAAATGTTTCATTTTTTAACAGTATTTTATGTTCAAATTAGCCACTCTTGTATTACATCGAAAAAACTCAGCTCAGGTTGCTTTAGATTCGTTTGGTTAGCTTCATTTTAGTTACGAATTTCCTGTAAGGTTATGCTAGGTAAAGATTACGTTTATTTGTAGATGTTTTGAAACGAGTACACGTAGAAGTACAATGCAATCGGTTCAATTGTGTTACGTAAGGTTATATTTAGTGAAGTAAGATTAGGATACGTTATTCAAGGTTTCGTCGAGTTTGGATAGGTTGGCATTGCAAACTAATCAAAATGACTTCCTTTTGCAACACAGAAAAGCAGCACAATGGGTTCGATTGTCTCACATTGTGTACGGTTGCATTGATTTCGATAACATTAGGTTAGGTGAGGTTTAGTTAGATAATACTACGTCCGGGTAAGTCAGAAAACTGCAGAAGTAAGTCAGCAAATTGCTTTACTTTTTGTATTATTTTTTTTTTCTTTTACGTTATAATATTCTTCTACGGTCTGTTCAACTCGAGAATGTTCTGTTTTTATTTTATTTCTACAAAGCCGGTCTTCACTTCGAAAATTTCTTATCAATTTTAATGAAATAATGCTTGCTACTTCGACGCATTTTGATCGATTTTTGAAATTAAATGCTTTTTACATTCGGAATAGACACAGCTATAAGAGTTTTTACTAATAAATAAACCTTTCATTTCAATATTATCGACAATATCTCCTTAAACTCGAAAAAATTCTAAAAATTGACTACAATTTAAGTTTTGTGTTGAAAAATCAGTGGTTATTTTTGCTGAGCGTGAAGAATAGAAGACATAAGTCAGAAGAACTAACATTTAGCTCAACAAAACTGTTTCAAGATTGGAAATCGGACGAGCTACAAATTTTTAAGTGTCGGAAAACACCAAAAATTTGTTTTTGAATGATAAATAAAAAATTTGAGGGTGTTAAACATTTTTTGAACACGGTTCCGCGTCGTTTTCGGCTAGATCTACAGTGCTCATCATGTCACTTCAAAAGTTCTGATTCACTGTAGCACCGTGTTATTGAGAAGTATATTCGACTATCATGTAATGACTGTAAGCCAAGTAATTTGCGGCGACTTATATAAGAGGCAGAACAATCTTGCCAGCCCATTTTAAACAACTCTATTTTTGTGAAAATCTTTTGTACATTTTCAATTTTCCTCGAATGAGCCTCAAGTATGGGTTCCTTATTAATGAACAGTACTCTATACGAGATCATACTAAGGCAACATAAAGGGATTTCAACGTTTGAGTGTTTCTAAAATCAGTGGAATTTCTTCTGATGAAACCAACCATTGCAAATGCTTTAGATGTTACATAATCAATATGCTTAGTGAAGGAAAGTTTAGTATCAAAAATAATACCAAGATCTTTCATTTCCTACTTCCTAATTAGGATACAGTTATTTAATTTGTAGTTAACACAAATATAGGGAAATTTTGTTAAGTCTACATAGATGACATTATTGTTTTCGACAAAGATGAACAAAGCCGCCTTCAGAATGTGGGTAAGATTTTCGACTCGATCAAAAAAGCAAACATGAAGGTCCAGCTGGACAAATGTGAAGTGGAATTTCTAGATTTCATTGTCTCCCCCACAGGAATAAAAACCAATAAGCAATATTTTCGGCTGTTCTTGAGCGACGTGCACGGGTTTTATTTTTCACATCACTAATTTGTTTCAACAGCTCGAATTTTTTCACCAATTTCTATATTGCGGTTCGGTGTGCTTCACGATGACCCAAAACTGTTCAAGTTTTTCGAACCGTTTTTGCCAAATTTTCCCCATTTTTAGAGTGAATTTTAATAATTTCAATGCGTTGTTTAAGCGTGTATCGCTGCATTTTTATTAATGGCGTCGTTTCTACTTGTCACATATCGAAAAGTGACAGCTTCAAAAGTGGCCTCTACCGAAATAGCGGGCTATTCAAAATTACACCTGTTATTGGAAAACCCATTATAAGTGCGGCAGAACAAACGTCGTCGCAGACTCGCTATCCAGACCCCCACAAACTGATTTAATACTCTTACATCCCATCCTAAAACATGAAGCCATTCAGACCTTTGAAAACCTAAAAGCCCTAAGACCTTGCAAATTTTAAGTTAAAGTAATAATTGTAATTAATCTTAAGTTGGATTCAATATAATAAAGATAAAAGTGAACGCAAGTCGGCACACCTTTTTTAAAAATAAAGTTTAATTAATGAAACTTTAACTGACGCCCGAGCAGAGACCGTTTTAAAAGTTCGCGATTAAATGGGGCTTAAAATGTTGGGCGAGAAACGAGTGCAACCACAAATAACAAGCTGCAAGGACGCGAATCGAGAGCCGGTCCAGCGTTGGATTCCTATAGGAAGAACGCACGCTTCAAGTAGTGCGACTTGGAGGTGCCAGCAAAGGATAGCAAAGACGACACCCCACCGCCGGGAAGTGCATATAGTAAGGATAGTATTAAGACTATTATATATTATTAAAGTAGTATTAAGAATTATAAAAAAATTCAGAAAATTATTGAAAAAGTGTAACTTAAAAAATACAGAACTAATTGAGTTACTGAATTATTGAATTATTTGGAAAACAAAATATAAAGTGAATTAAAAAGAAAATAAGAAAATTAGATAAACATTTAATCCTCAACAACTTACTTAAAAATTAAAATAAATAGTGAAGGAAAATTGTAACCAAAACAGATAAATTCGAAAATAAGAAAGCTTATTAATATATGATAGAAATATTTTTCCATTAACAATAAAAATAATATCTGGCTTGTACAGCCAATAAAATAACGTAATTCAAGCTGCGATTCCCCACCTTCGGGGGGACCCTCCAGCTTATAACAAAGATTCATTCTCTGCGATTCACGACCCAAGGGACCCTCCACAGAATTAGAAGAAAAAAAATATAAATAAAATAAAAATTATTACATTAAGGAGGTTTGTTTTAAATAATGCCAAGCCCGAGTAATCTTATCCGTCCCTCTGTGCTTCATGCACCCTCACCTGTGCCAGACGCACCCTCGCCATATGTATCTAACCCACTCCCTCAACCAACTGCTTCTAGCCCATTTAACATGGATCAACTAACAATTTAGTGACGGGACTTGTCAATAATATTTTGAGACAGCAAGCACCGAACACTGTGACCACAGACGCAAATCACGTAAATAATATTGGTGAACTCGACAGAATACCATACGTAGTTAGATGCTTGCGGGAATTCTCCGGAAAACCAGGAGAATATAACTCTTGGAAAAAGAGCGTAGATCGCATTCTCCAGATCTATGAGCCCCTCAAAAGGACGCCTAAATATTATGGCATTCTTAATATTATAAGGCATAAAGTAGTGGGCAACGCCGACATTGGCCTCGAATCCTATAACATACCATTGGACTGGAAGATTATTTCAAGGTGCCTTACACTCCATTACGCCGATAAGCGAGATCTAGGTACCCTAGAGTACCAAATTACCTCTTTAGTGCGGGGAAACTTCACTATTCAAGAATTCTATCAACGCGTTTATTCCCATCTCTCCCTTATTCTTGCTTGGATTCAAGGAATTTGGGGTAGAATCTATGCATTTACTTACCCGAACATACCTTGATAAAGTCCTCGATACTTTCATACGAGGTTTGAAAGGCAACCTAGCAAGACTTCTGGATATGAGAGAGCCAGTAGACCTTCTTCAAGCTCTCCATCTTTGCCTGAAATTAGAAAACCAAAACTTCCGCTCTCCCTCCGCGCTGGCTAGTAATAACCAAAACAGGAAGCCTCACGACTTTCGACCATCTCTCTCACCAAAAAAACCTGTTAACGAATTTTATCCCCAGTTGGCATTCATGCCAAGACCCCACATACAAGCACAATATATTCCGAATTATCAACGCCCTCAGGTTCCCATTAATGATTGCCGCAATTACCAACCTTATAGATCACTAGGTCAACCTCTTACTAAACCTCAACTCCCTCGTCCAGAACCAATGAAGGTCGATAGGTCCTTATATTCAAGAGCAGTTTATTATATGAACAGATCGAAAATGAGTAGCCCAATGAAAAGACCATCAAATTTTTCCAAACAAGTGCCGCTAAAACAACAGCGAAACTTTCACATAGAAGCGGGTGAACAGCAAAACTGACTATCAGCAAGACCCACAGTATAACACCGATCAATATTATGAACAAGACTGGACTATAACTCGTCAGGAGTATGAATCCGCATCGACAGCTGAAGAAAGTGGACATCCAGCTCAGACATACGCTCAAGAAAATTCACTTCCTGAAACCCAATGTCATATCGACATTCATTCTTTAGAATGAACAGTTCTTCGTTGCCTTACGTACAATACAAAGCGAAGAAGGGTAAAATCCTTAAAATACTTACCGATACTGGGTTAAGCAAAAATTACATCCAACCCTGCCATTTCACAACAAAAAAACCTAATGATAAATAATTTTTTGCAAATTCCATTGAAGGACAAATCCAAATTACTCATCATACAATTATCAATCTTTTTGGAAAACCGATTAAAATTTTTCGTATTCCCTACATTGAAATCATTTGACGGTATCATAGAAAACGACAGTCTTAAAGAGCTTCGTGCTACTAACTATAAACATAAAGAATTAAAATTATACAGCAACTCTCCCCCACCGGTTAATAAAATAGACATCAGAACTGACCATATGATAGCCACACAAATAGAAAATATAAAAAATATAAAAAAATATAAAAATATTTAACTAAAAAGTATCCCAACCTCTTTACCGAACCGGACGAAAAACTAACATACCTATACCACTACTGTGGTAGGAGACATCAGGACTACGTCAGATACTCCAGTATATGTATACTAAATACTACCCCTACCCTTTGGCAATGAGAGATTTTGTTACCAGTGAAATAAAAAAATTATTAAAAGATAGAATTATTAGACCATCCCGTTCACCATACAACTCACCCATGTGGGTTGTACCCAAAAAACTAGACACATCAGGACAAGAGAAATACAGACTTGTTATAGACTACAGGAAATTGAATTGAATACTTTGACAATAGCAGATAGATACCTCATCCCAGAAATCAGAGAGGTAATCTCCCATTTGGGAAATAACAATTATTTTTCTATCCTTAACTTGACAAGTGGCTTCCATCAGATTCCCTTAAAATAATCCGACATCGAGAAGACGACCTTTTCGGTGAACAAGGGTAAATGTGAGTTCACGCGCCTTCCACGGACTGAAAAACGCTCCAGCAATCTTTCAAAGAGCGCTATATGACGTATTTATTTAATTATTTATTTATTTACTTCAGTCTACAGAAAATGTTCTTACAGACTAGTTCTCTTAATTAAATATGGTAACAGATCAAACTTAAATTTTACAATATTATCACTAAAGTTAATGATGTTACAATAATTGTTACACAATCGTGCAGATTGCACAATAGGTTCATTAAAGACATAATTAGTGGTATCACTAGAAATGTTGAATTAACGATTAATTCTTAGACTATAAAAAGAAGTATGGCTTTGAAATTGGCTTAATAACTCCTTACAATCGATATTACCATTAATGATAGAGGAGCCACGGAGCTACAAAATAAGAAAAGTCGAAAGAACTCTTCAAGTGATATAGTGCACGTTTTAGGTCAAGATCAGTACAACGCAAAACTGTGTTTAGAAACTTCAAAACACCCTAAAATTTTTTATTTATTGTTCAAAAACCGATTTATGGTGTTTTTGATGAAGTAAAAATATATCACTAACCCATTTTTCAACCGATTTTTTATTTCAATATGGTCTTGGGTAGGGGAGTGTATGTGCGTTATAAATGTATATAATTCTCAGATTAAACGATTGACGTTCAAAAGAAATTTTTAATAACAAGCTCTGATTTGTGCAATTTTTCCACGTTTTTTTCAATGTGATGCAATTTTTTGGCCACTATTCTCCAACGGGCACCACAATTATATACATATTTTTAAACTCCAATAAAATGTGCTCAGAATAATAGCTATTTCATCTTCATACATTGAAAACTGTAAAAGTTACAATGTTTTTTAAAAAAAAATTTTTTGCACATTTTAAAAAATCCTGCTGAACCGAGACTGCGAGAGAATACCGCATGACTGATAGTGCTTTAGTGCTCATTGTGGCTAATTTTGAAAGACAGCAATAAGTTTACATAACTATGAATACATCCAACATATCAAAATTCATTATAACCAAAGCATGACACAACAGAACCGTTCGCAATTTGCTGGTAAAAAAGTAACTTAATAAAGTAACTTTTAATAAAAACATTTAATTCAAAAATGTTTCATTTTTTAACAGTATTTTATGTTCAAATTAGCCACTCTTGTATTACATCGAAAAAAATCAGCTCAGGTTGCTTTAGATTCGTTTGGTTAGCTTCATTTTAGTTACGAATTTCCTGTAAGGTTATGCTAGGTAAAGATTACGTTTATTTGTAGATGTTTTGAAACGAGTACACGTAGAAGTACAATGCAATCGGTTCAATTGTGTTACGTAAGGTTATATTTAGTGAAGTAAGATTAGGATACGTTATTCAAGGTTTCGTCGAGTTTGGATAGGTTGGCATTGCAAACTAATCAAAATGACTTCCTTTTGCAATACAGAAAAGCAGCACAATGGGTTCGATTGTCTCACATTGTGTACGGTTGCATTGATTTCGATAACATTAGGTTAGGTGAGGTTTAGTTGGATAATACTACGTCCGGGTAAGTCAGAAAACTGCAGAAGTAAGTCAGCAAATTGCTTTACTTTTTGTATTATTTTTTTTTTCTTTTACGTTATAATATTCTTCTACGGTCTGTTCAACTCGAGAATGTTCTGTTTTTATTTTATTTCTACAAAGCCGGTCTTCACTTCGAAAATTTCTTATCAATTTTAATGAAATAATGTTTGCTACTTCGACGCATTTTGATCGATTTTTGAAATTAAATGCTTTTTACATTCGGAATAGACACAGCTATAAGAGTTTTTACTAATAAATAAACCTTTCATTTCAATATTATCGACAATATCTCCTTAAACTCGAAAAAATTCTAAAAATTGACTACAATTTAAGTTTTGTGTTGAAAAATCAGTGGTTATTTTTGCTGAGCGTGAAGAATAGAAGACATAAGTCAGAAGAACTAACATTTAGCTCAACAAAACTGTTTCAAGATTGGAAATCGGACGAGCTACAAATTTTTAAGTGTCGGAAAACACCAAAAATTTGTTTTTGAATGATAAATAAAAAATTTGAGGGTGTTAAACATTTTTTGAACACGGTTCCGCGTCGTTTTCGGCTAGATCTACAGTGCTCATCATGTCACTTCAAAAGTTCTGATTCACTGTAGCACCGTGTTATTGAGAAGTATATTCGACTATCATGTAATGACTGTAAGCCAAGTAATTTGCGGCGACTTATATAAGAGGCAGAACAATCTTGCCAGCCCATTTTAAACAACTCTATTTTTGTGAAAATCTTTTGTACATTTTCAATTTTCCTCGAATGAGCCTCAAGTATGGGTTCCTTATTAATGAACAGTACTCTATACGAGATCATACTAAGGCAACATAAAGGGATTTCAACGTTTGAGTGTTTCTAAAATCAGTGGAATTTCTTCTGATGAAACCAACCATTGCAAATGCTTTAGATGTTACATAATCAATATGCTTAGTGAAGGAAAGTTTAGTATCAAAAATAATACCAAGATCTTTCATTTCCTACTTCCTAATTAGGATACAGTTATTTAATTTGTAGTTAACACAAATATAGGGAAATTTTGTTAAGTCTACATAGATGACATTATTGTTTTCGACAAAGATGAACAAAGCCGCCTTCAGAATGTGGGTAAGATTTTCGACTCGATCAAAAAAGCAAACATGAAGGTCCAGCTGGACAAATGTGAAGTGGAATTTCTAGATTTCATTGTCTCCCCCACAGGAATAAAAACCAATAAGCAATATTTTCGGCTGTTCTTGAGCGACGTGCACGGGTTTTATTTTTCACATCACTAACTTGTTTCAACAGCTCGAATTTTTTCACCAATTTCTGTATTGCGGTTCGGTGTGCTTCACGATGACCCAAAAATGTTCAAGTTTTTCGAACCGTTTTTGCTAAATTTTCCCCATTTTTAGAGTGAATTTTAATAATTTCAATGCGTTGTTTAAGCGTGTATCGCTGCATTTTTATTAATGGCGTCGTTTCTACTTGTCACATATCGAAAAATGACAGCTTCAAAAGTGGCCTCTACCGAAATAGCGGGCTATTCAAAATTACACCTGTTATTGGAAAACCCATTATAAGTGCGGCAGAACAAACGTCGTCGCAGACTCGCTATCCAGACCCCCACAAACTGATTTAATACTCTTACATCCCATCCTAAAACATGAAGCCATTCAGACCTTTGAAAACCTAAAAGCCCTAAGACCTTGCAAATTTTAAGTTAAAGTAATAATTGTAATTAATCTTAAGTTGGATTCAATATAATAAAGATAAAAGTGAACGCAAGTCGGCACACCTTTTTTAAAAATAAAGTTTAATTAATGAAACTTTAACTGACGCCCGAGCAGAGACCGTTTTAAAAGTTCGCGATTAAATGGGGCTTAAAATGTTGGGCGAGAAACGAGTGCAACCACAAATAACAAGCTGCAAGGACGCGAATCGAGAGCCGGTCCAGCGTTGGATTCCTATAGGAAGAATTCACGCTTCAAGTAGTGCGACTTGGAGGTGCCAGCAAAGGATAGCAAAGACGACACCCCACCGCCGGGAAGTGCATATAGTAAGGATAGTATTAAGACTATTTTATATTATTAAAGTAGTATTAAGAATTATAAAAAAATTCAGAAAATTATTGAAAAAGTGTAACTTAAAAAATACAGAACTAATTGAGTTACTGAATTATTGAATTATTTGGAAAACAAAATATAAAGTGAATTAAAAAGAAAATAAGAAAATTAGATAAACATTTAATCCTCAACAACTTACTTAAAAATTAAAATAAATAGTGAAGGAAAATTGTAACCAAAACAGATAAATTCGAAAATAAGAAAGCTTATTAATATATGATAGAAATATTTTTCCATTAACAATAAAAATAATATCTGGCTTGTACAGCCAATAAAATAACGTAATTCAAGCTGCGTAACGTAATTCCAGCTTATAACAAAGATTCATTCTCTGCGATTCACGACCCAAGGGACCCTCCACAGAATTAGAAGAAAAAAAATATAAATAAAATAAAAATTATTACATTAAGGAGGTTTGTTTTAAATAATGCCAAGCCCGAGTAATCTTATCCGTCCCTCTGTGCTTCATGCACCCTCACCTGTGCCAGACGCACCCTCGCCATATGTATCCAACCCACTCCCTCAACCAACTGCTTCTAGCCCATTTAACATGGATCAACTAACAATTTAGTGACGGGACTTGTTAATAATATTTTGAGACAGCAAGGACCGAACATAGTGACCACAGACGCAAATCACGTAAATAATATTGGTGAACTCGACAGACTACCATACGCAGTTAGATGCTTGCGGGAATTCTCCGGAAAACCAGGAGAATATAACTCTTGGAAAAAGAGCGTAGATCGCATTCTCCAGATCTATGAGCCCCTCAAAAGGACGCCTAAATATTATGGCATTCTTAATATTATAAGGCATAAAGTAGTGGGCAACGCCGACATTGGCCTCGAATCCTATAACATACCATTGGACTGGAAGATTATTTCAAGGTGCCTTACACTCCATTACGCCGATAAGCGAGATCTAGGTACCCTAGAGTACCAAATTACCTCTTTAGTGCGGGGAAACTTCACTATTCAAGAATTCTATCAACGCGTTTATTCCCATCTCTCCCTTATTCTTGCTTGGATTCAAGGAATTTGGGGTAGAATCTATGCATTTACTTACCCGAACATACCTTGATAAAGTCCTCGATACTTTCATACGAGGTTTGAAAGGCAACCTAGCAAGACTTCTGGATATGAGAGAGCCAGTAGACCTTCTTCAAGCTCTCCATCTTTGCCTGAAATTAGAAAACCAAAACTTCCGCTCTCCCTCCGCGCTGGCTAGTAATAACCAAAACAGGAAGCCTCACGACTTTCGACCATCTCTCTCACCAAAAAAACCTGTTAACGAATTTTATCCCCAGTTGGCATTCATGCCAAGACCCCACATACAAGCACAATATATTCCGAATTATCAACGCCCTCAGGTTCCCATTAATGATTGCCGCAATTACCAACCTTATAGATCACTAGGTCAACCTCTTACTAAACCTCAACTCCCTCGTCCAGAACCAATGAAGGTCGATAGGTCCTTATATTCAAGAGCAGTTTATTATATGAACAGATCGAAAATGAGTAGCCCAATGAAAAGACCATCAAATTTTTCCAAACAAGTGCCGCTAAAACAACAGCGAAACTTTCACATTGAAGCGGGTGAACAGCAAAACTGACTATCAGCAAGACCCACAGTATAACACCGATCAATATTATGAACAAGACTGGACTATAACTCGTCAGGAGTATGAATCCGCATCGACAGCTGAAGAAAGTGGACATCCAGCTCAGACATACGCTCAAGAAAATTCACTTCCTGAAACCCAATGTCATATCGACATTCATTCTTTAGAATGAACAGTTCTTCGTTGCCTTACGTACAATACAAAGCGAAGAAGGGTAAAATCCTTAAAATACTTACCGATACTGGGTTAAGCAAAAATTACATCCAACCCTGCCATTTCACAACAAAAAAACCTAATGATAAATAATTTTTTGCAAATTCCATTGAAGGACAAATCCAAATTACTCATCATACAATTATCAATCTTTTTGGAAAACCGATTAAAATTTTTCGTATTCCCTACATTGAAATCATTTGACGGTATCATAGAAAACGACAGTCTTAAAGAGCTTCGTGCTACTAACTATAAACATAAAGAATTAAAATTATACAGCAACTCTCCCCCACCGGTTAATAAAATAGACATCAGAACTGACCATATGATAGCCACACAAATAGAAAATATAAAAAATATAAAAAAATATAAAAATATTTAACTAAAAAGTATCCCAACCTCTTTACCGAACCGGACGAAAAACTAACATACCTATACCACTACTGTGGTAGGAGACATCAGGACTACGTCAGATACTCCAGTATATGTATACTAAATACTACCCCTACCCTTTGGCAATGAGAGATTTTGTTACCAGTGAAATAAAAAAATTATTAAAAGATAGAATTATTAGACCATCCCGTTCACCATACAACTCACCCATGTGGGTTGTACCCAAAAAACTAGACACATCAGGACAAGAGAAATACAGACTTGTTATAGACTACAGGAAATTGAATTGAATACTTTGACAATAGCAGATAGATACCTCATCCCAGAAATCAGAGAGGTAATCTCGCATTTGGGAAATAACAAATATTTTTCTATCCTTAACTTGACAAGTGGCTTCCATCAGATTCCCTTAAAATAATCCGACATCGAGAAGACGACCTTTTCGGTGAACAAGGGTAAATGTGAGTTCACGCGCCTTCCACGGACTGAAAAACGCTCCAGCAATCTTTGAAAGAGCGCTATATGACGTATTTATTTAATTATTTATTTATTTACTTCAGTCTACAGAAAATGTTCTTACAGACTAGTTCTCTTAATTAAATATGGTAACAGATCAAACTTAAATTTTACAATATTATCACTAAAGTTAATGATGTTACAATAATTGTTACACAATCGTGCAGATTGCACAATAGGTTCATTAAAGACATAATTAGTGGTATCACTAGAAATGTTGAATTAACGATTAATTCTTAGACTATAAAAAGAAGTATGGCTTTGAAATTGGCTTAATAACTCCTTACAATCGATATTACCATTAATGATAGAGGAGCCACGGAGCTACAAAATAAGAAAAGTCGAAAGAACTCTTCAAGTGATATAGTGCACGTTTTAGGTCAAGATCAGTACAACGCAAAACTGTGTTTAGAAACTTCAAAACACCCTAAAATTTTTTATTTATTGTTCAAAAACCGATTTATGGTGTTTTTGATGAAGTAAAAATATATCACTAACCCATTTTTCAACCGATTTTTTATTTCAATATGGTCTTGGGTAGGGGAGTGTATGTGCGTTATAAATGTATATAATTCTCAGATTAAACGATTGACGTTCAAAAGAAATTTTTAATAACAAGCTCTGATTTGTGCAATTTTTCCACGTTTTTTTCAATGTGATGCAATTTTTTGGCCACTATTCTCCAACGGGCACCACAATTATATACATATTTTTAAACTCCAATAAAATGTGCTCAGAATAATAGCTATTTCATCTTCATACATTGAAAACTGTAAAAGTTACAATGTTTTTTAAAAAAAATTTTTTTGCACATTTTAAAAAATCCTGCTGAACCGAGACTGCGAGAGAATACCGCATGACTGATAGTGCTTTAGTGCTCATTGTGGCTAATTTTGAAAGACAGCAATAAGTTTACATAACTATGAATACATCCAACATATCAAAATTCATTATAACCAAAGCATGACACAACAGAACCGTTCGCAATTTGCTGGTAAAAAAGTAACTTAATAAAGTAACTTTTAATAAAAACATTTAATTCAAAAATGTTTCATTTTTTAACAGTATTTTATGTTCAAATTAGCCACTCTTGTATTACATCGAAAAAACTCAGCTCAGGTTGCTTTAGATTCGTTTGGTTAGCTTCATTTTAGTTACGAATTTCCTGTAAGGTTATGTTATGTTGTGTTATGCTAGGTCAGTGGTCGCCAACCTTTTCAATGTGTTGAGCTACTTTCAAGATTTTGAAATAAACAGCGAGCTACTTGCACAAGCCAACATAAATTAAATAATACACAGTTATATTTGACATACAATACATGTATTTATTTTACTAATATACGTTCTATATATAATAAACTTATGACTTATAGTGCTTATACTTATTCATAACTACATCCATGTTCACACCTATCAATCGTAACAAAATTATTTGCAGTCATAATGGCAAATCACAAGCGACTTAAAAAAACAACAAAACAGTAATAGTACATTATTATATAAATAAAATATGGGCAGATAAAAAGAGCATATTTAATGAGAAGGTTGACATTCTGACTCATCGATAATTTTTTTAATATTTGCAGTATAATTTGATACAGTCATTCGAATACAGTTATCCAAATGTATATCTGTAAGCCGATTGCGGTATTTATTTTTAATAAATTTCATATTGGAAAAAGAAGATTCACACAAATAAGTTGAACTGAATAACGCTTTCACTTTCAACGCAACACGACATAAAACTCAATACTTATCTTTACTTACTAAAGTCCATACACATTTTGTATTTGAACCTCAAGATTTTAAAGTCAAGTCACTTTGAAAAGCAATAAGTTCCATTTCTGTCACAGTAATGTCTCTGCCAAAGTTGTTCATAACACAGGTTGCAAACTGTTGTATATCAATGTCCATGAAGGGTGAAACAACAAATTGCGTCACTAAAGCAATTTTGCTGAAATCCTTGAAACGATGTTTGAAGTTTTCCTTCAAGTTAGAAACTATTTCCATATGATATTTACTGTCATAGGGCTCTTATAGATTTTTGGATATCTTTTCGGAAAGAATAGGAAAATGCTTAGTATCGCGCTTTTTTAGGTCTTGTTCCCAAAATTCAAGTTTTGTAATAAATGCATTTATATCAGAAATCATTTCCGCTAATTCTTTATCCCTGCCTTGAAGCTGCAAGTTAAGCTCATTTAATTTCTCTGTAATGTCTACAAGAAAACCAAAATCTCTGAGCCAAGTCGAATTTTCCAGTTCAGGAATCGGTTCATCGCGTTCTTTGAAAAATTGGAGTATAGCAGGCAGGACATCACTGAAATGTTTGAGCACTCGTCCTCTGCTTAACCATCGCACTTCAGAGTGAAGAAGTAGCTCTCCGTATTGACGGTCAATTTCATCAGCCAAGGTTTTAAATAATCTTCTGTGTAACGCTAGAGCTCTAATCTTGTTCACAATTTTCACCACCAGTTTCATAACGTTGTTCAAGTTTAGAAAATTTCCACATAATGCTTGCTGATGTATAATACAATGGTAACTAAGAAATTGTGGAAAACTTTCATCCTTATGACATAGCGCCACGAGCCCCCTATCACAACCCACCATAGCTGGAGCACCGTCAGTTGTCAGGCCTACCATTTTTGATATTGGAATTTTCTCAGAAGAGATGAGATTTTTTAAATGAGAAAACAGCTCTAGCCCAGTAGTATGTCCTTTGAGTGGAATAAACTTCAAAAGATCTTCTTTAATTGTAAAATCACTAAAAGTCATTCTGAAAAATATGGCCATCTGTGAGGTGTCAACTACATCTGTTGATTCATCCAGTTGCAGTGAAAAATAAATACAGTTATCTAAGTCACTTCTTAACTGTAAAAAAATATCATTGCTCACTACTTCTACTCGCCTCATCACTGTATTAGCAGAAAGTTGCATAGATTTTATAGCAGACACTATTTCGTCTTTATTTCTAAAGTTGGCGAATAAAGAATCTGCAGCTTCCAAAAATGCTTGTTTTATGATTTCCCCGTCTTCATAAGGTTTTTTCTTTTGTGCAATTATCTGGGAAACACGATAAGATGCTTCAGTTGCAGCCTTATTTTTGTCGATTGTTTTCAAAAATATTGACTGTTGTCCAATTAACTGGATTTTTAAATGTTTCAGTTTTTCTTTTCTGGTGGCAGAATTTAACGGGAATGCCTTCTCAAAATTCGAATGTACAGTTTTATGATGCCTCTCAATATTTCCTTTTTTAGGAACTGACACAGGTGTATTACGTAACAAACAAATACTTTTGCCTTTAACTTCTGTGAAGAAGTATTGTTCTTCCCATTCCGAATGGAAATGGTATGTCTTCGCCTTCTTACTACTGCTTGCCATAATGTTTCGAACTCTAACCCAACCGCTGCACGCAGAACGTTGATAATGCCGTTCAGTATTAAACTGAGGGCAATGTCGACGTGCATTGCGTATATATAAAGCCAAAAAATTCTCGAACACGCTAATCGGTTCCAGCCGATCCTAGAACGGAGACGCGACTTCGCGTCGTGTTTGTCGGCGCGAAATCGCTTACCGCAGTGTTGCCGCTGTTTATCTATTTATTATGAAGATTTCTGAAATTTGCTAATACTGGTATGATTTTCAGACTGGTGGATTTTTTGCAACGTGAGCAGCGCGAGTTACGTCAACTACCCATTCCAATAACTCAACACACTCCCTACCCATTAATTGGGAACAATAATTTAATGAACCCAAATGTCAACAAACTGCATTTTCTTTATTTAACAATATTTCGCAATAGTAGCAATTTAATGTCAACAAACTGCATTTTCTTTATTTAACAATATTTCGCAATAGTAGCAATTTAATGTCAACAAACTGCATTTTCAACATTTAACAATATTTCGCAATAGTAGCAATTTAATGAACTCAAATGTCAATAAACTGCAAAGTTCGACAAACTGTTTTTTTTTCACTTAACAATATTTCCGCAATAATAACAATTTAATAAATTATTATTTTTTTGCAATACTTATTTCAACAGACGTCAGCTGAACTTCTAAATAATATTTTAGTTTATAAGTATTACATTTGTAGCTTTAGCTTCAGTTTTTAACTGGGCTCTAGAACAGGTTGGATTCATTTTGTAAAATGGACTGATAAATAAAAGTAATTTTTTTTGCTTACGGAACCCTCGGACTCGTTAGTGGCGCAGTCGACGTAAAAGAACCTAATATCGGAAAAATAAGTGATTATCCTGAAGGACACTATTAAATCCGGCAAAAAAAAAAAAGGACGAAATATCCTTGCGAAAAAGTGAAAAGTGACATTAAAAGTCAAAAGACTTCATTTAAATAACCTTTTCAACGTCTAAAGACAATATAGCACCAAAGAGCTATAACGAAAAAGGGAGCTAAAACCCACAAAATAAAAACAAAAAAAAAAAAAAAAAAAACGTTACATTGTGAAGTGTCTAAAGACAACATTTTTACAAAGAAAAAACAAATCATTACAAAAATGTCCACACAACAAAGCACCAATAACTCACCAGCACCAGCCGTACTATCTGGATCTGACTTGATGAAGGAAGCTGCCCGGATCAAAGAATTCCATGGTACGAAAGACTATGATCTATCATCTTTTATAAGAGAAGTGGAGCTGATATTGCCATTATTCCAAGAGAATGCCATCCTACAGCAGTTTGTATTCGAGAGGTACATTAGAAATAAGATCCAAGGACCGGCTCTACAAGTGGTAAGGGCCCTAGGACCAGAATCAACATGGGAAAGAATAAAGGAAGAGCTAATAAAAAACTTTGGCATCAAGGAAGGGTATCACAACCTTTACCATCAGGCGATTAATATAAAAAACTACAATAATGTAAGCGAATATTTTAAAAATCTTAAAAATATATTAGACAAATTAAATACTAAGTATGAATTTGACATCAATAAACCCATAGAGTTTTCACCTCCTACAAACGAATCAATTGTACTAAAAACATTTTTGAACGGTATACATCCAAATTTGGCTAGCATTATTTATAGTAGGAATATATCCACCCTTAGGGAAGCTTACTACGTCTTGGAAGAAACAGGGATACTAAGACAATATAACAATAGGTTTCAGAAATACACATATAATACACATCAGCGATTCCAACAACAGGGAAACCATAACGAAAACGGACAGAACAAGACATACCAACAGAAACAAACTTTTACACACCAATCACCCCAAAATTCACATAATAGTCCTTCTCAAGTTCGTCAAAATAACAATCCTGCTCAATTTCGACAAACTTTCTTTAACACAAATAATTCTCAGCAATCAAGACGAACCCAATACTCGAACAGAACTCTTGGACATAATAATAATGGGCCTACCCCAATGGAAGTAGACCACATCGAGAATAATAATACAGGAGAGGTAAATTTTCAGTGTCAAGCCCAAAGATTCATTTACCGATAGTAGAATTAAGTATAGGAAACACGAACATTAAATGTTTACTTGATACAGGATCAACGACCTCATTGCTTAACGGAAAATTATTACCAACATTTGAAAGGACAAAACTAGAAAAACCCATATTCTTTAATACAATAAATGGTAAATTTTGTATTGACGAGGAAATTATCACACCCCTTCCTAGGGAATTTAAAGAAGACAATCTTATGTGCTGGAAATTAACCAACTTTAATGGTAAAAATTTCGATGCTTTAATAGGACAGAATATATTGAAAGCTTTTTCAGCAATCATAAACCTTGAGGAAGACTTCTTACAAATAAACGGCAATAAAATTAAATTTATAGATTCTTGTCCATACAATTTAGAAGAAATTCAAACCTTAGAAATACAATCAGATAACATTTTAGATAGATTAAAACGTGATGATATGAACAAAGAAGAAGAAACATTTTTAACGGAACTTATTCAAAAAAATTCCGATCTATTTTTCCAAGAGGGTAACTTACTTACTCACACTCATGAAGTACGACACGAAATTACGACAACGATTAACAAACCGGTATATTCGAAGATATATAGGTACCCTCAGATCCATGAGGAAGAAATCAATAAACAAATGCGGGAAATGTTAGAACAAGGGATAATTAGGGAAAGTATATCTCCATACAATTCTCCTTTATGGATTGTGCCCAAGAAGTCGGACAATTCAATGAAAAAAAAATGGAGAATAGTAATAGACTACAGGGCTTTGAATGAAATAACTGTCAGTGATAAATTTCCCATCCCAAATATTGATACAATTTTAGAAAAGCTTGGTCGAGCACAATACTTCACGACTCTCGACTTAGCCAAAGGCTTCCATCAAATCCTTATTAAAGAGGAAGATAGGAAGAAAACAGCATTTTCTACTCCATTAGGTCATTATGAATTCGTTCGTATGCCTTTTGGACTAAAAAACGCTCCTGCTACTTTTCAAAGATTGATTAATTCAGTACTAAGGGAGTATATCAACAAAATATGTGTTGTATATCTTGACGATATTTTAATTTTCAGTAGCACAATACAAGAACATAAGGATAGTATACAGAAAATTTTCAATGCTCTTAGAAAACACAATCTTAAGATTCAAGTTGATAAGTGCAATTTTTTCGCAAAATCTACCGAATATCTAGGACACATTCTTACCACTGAAGGAATCAAACCTAATCCGAACAAAATCGGGGCTATCCAAAAACTAAAACTTCCAGAAAATCAGAAACAGATAAAATCATTCCTAGGTATAACAGGATATTATAGAAAATTCATAAAAGACTATGCTAAAATTGCCCATGGTTTGACAAAATATTTAAAAAAGAATACCAAGATTAATAAAAATGACCCTCAATATACGGATGCATTCTACAAACTTAAGAGACTACTAATCGATACACCCATCCTTAAATACCCAGATTTTAAACGGAAATTTAAATTAGCAACAGATGCCAGCGAATTCGCAATAGGCGCAGTAATAACACAGGATAATCATCCTATCAGTTACGCAAGTAGAACCCTAAATGAACACGAAAGAAGATACTCAACAACAGAAAAGGAGTTGTTGGCTATCGTTTGGGGAGTAAATTACTTCAGACCATACATATATGGAAGAAACTTTGACCTTATGACAGACCACCAACCACTAAAATGGCTACAAACAAAATATAAAGGAAAAGACATAAATCCTAGGCTTCAACGTTGGTTACTCAAACTTGGTGAATACGATATTAACATCGGGTATATCAAAGGCAAGGAGAATACTCTAGCCGATTTTCTCAGTAGAATTAACGCAGATACTGGTGAAATTTGTGCAGTAGATGAAAATACAAGGGAAATTGACTTAGACAATATAAGTACAACCGCTACTATTCACTCTCAAGAAGAGGAACTGAACGATCATTTTCCCATATTAGACTCAGTCGTTAACCGTTTTTATACCCAAATAATCTTGACAGAAAGTAAGACGGAAGAAATTAGAATAGTTGACAATAAAGGAAAAATTTTTGTAAGTCTAGACGATATTAGGAGTGGATTCATGTCGGACATTTTCAGAAGATTTATAAAAACGGGGAAAGTAGGAATTTATTCAGGAATTTCAGATTCAGACTACAATATAGTGCAACAGAAGCTAATAGAATTATTTAATGGTAGTGTAAAATTCTACAGATGCTCATATCATGCTAAAGACATGAGAAACGAGGAAGAAGCTTACAGATATATTCAAAAATATCATAAAGAAGAAACTGGACATGCGGGGATAAATGAAAATTATCAGGGTTTAAAAAATACAATATACTTCAAAAATTTGAAACTACTTATCCAAAAATATATTAACAATTCTGATATTTGTTGTAGAGGTAAATACGACAGAAAACCATATAAACCGAAATTCTTTACAACGGAAACACCCACAGATACGAATGAGATAATACACATGGACACTTACGTAATTAAGAAACATAGTTTTCTAACCATCATAGACAAATTTTCGAAACAAGCTACTACTATTTACTTAGAAGACAGAAACAGTATAACACTTATAGAAAAACTTCGTTTATATTTCTCTCTCACCTCAAAACCGAAACGCATAGTAGCTGACAACGAATTCAACTCAACAAATGTAAAAGATTTTCTTAGGCAAGAACAAGTGGAAATTCATTTTACAAAGCCAAATTCTCATACCGGAAACGCGGATATCGAAAGGTTTCACAGCACCTTAGCAGAAAGATTTCGAATGTTAGAAATGGAAAATTCAAGTTTAACAGTCCAAGAAAAAATATATAAATGTACTGAATGGTACAACAGATCCATCCATTCCGTAACCAAGACAAGACCAATAGATATAGCAAATGGAAAAATAGAAAAGAACAAAATTTATAATTTACTACGGACCACAAAAGAGAGAAAAATTACAAAGTTGAATATTGACAGGGAGGAATATCAAAACACAAATCAGGAAGGGTACGTGAAAAACTATAAGGCTGTTCGACATAAACAAGAACCTAGATACAAAAAAAACGAATTTATCAAATATTCACCCAACTAACATAAAAAGGACTACTAAATTTTCAGGTACACATGACACTGCTAATAACCATAATAATGACGCTCTTCACTGTAAATAACACCACATTAGTTGTCGAAAACATCAATAGTACAAATGGCTTCGCTGAAATAGCACTAGAAGACGCAGACATAACTTACAACTACGACACTATTCTACACATCATTGACCCCAAGGAAATTCAGTATGTCATAGAAGGACTCGAAGAAAATACAAAAGTAATAGCAAATATCAACGACAGACACTTCCTTAATACAGAACTGGAAAAATCAAAATCAAAACTCAAGACAATCATTCCTACTAGACACCCGAGAGGACTAATAAATTTTATTGGAACAGGCATGAAATGGCTATATGGCACAATGGACGATTTTGACAGGACAGAAATAGAAAGACATTTACTAGCAATTGACAACAACAATCATGCAATAATAAAAACCCTTAACGGAAACATAGAGATAAACCATGTATTTAACAAAACAATTTCAAAACTAAAAGACGCAATAGAAAGTGACAGAACGCAGATTACCTCAAAATTAAATCAAATATCCAAGAATGACAAAGAATTAGAAAATAAGCTCCTATATCTGGATATATTGCTAAAAATTAAAATTCTGCTAGACAATATTGAACACATACAAAATAATCTTGTAGCCACAAAGACAAATACTATGAATAATAATGTATTAACAAGTGAAGAAATAATTCGTTACAACATCGATCTCTACAAAATGCAAAATACAAGATTAAGTGCAGGACATTATAAAGAAAATAAAATAATTTTTATAATACAAATACCTAAAGATATAAGAAAAGTAAAAAGATCAATTTTTGTACCTATACCTAATGAAAACAAAGAAGAACTTGTTTTTGAAAAAAGAGAGATCCTAAGAATAAACAATTCAATTTATGATTTTAATAATGAAGTAAAAAGAAGCAATTTAAAAAAGTCTAATCTTTGTATTTTCAGAAATAATTGCTTAAGAAAAAAGAACAAACAAGTAGAAACTATAGAAATACAACCTGGCTTAATAATCATAAAAAATCATGTAAATTCTATAGCTAATAGTAGTTGTAATAATAGACAGTTCAATTTAAGTGGAAATAATTAAATAATAACATTTAACGGTTGTAAATTAGAAATAAATGGAGATCTGTATTATAATTCTGAAGATAAGTTTGAACAACACTTTTTAATAAATAATAATTTTAATTTAAATAATATTACATCTCAGCTAACGTTTGATGAATTAGTATCGAATCAGATCGAAAACATTCAAAAGATCGAAGAAATCAGATTTCACAAAAAACTAAACTACATTTTTAATAGCCTAGCGTTGACATTCAGTTTAATAGCCCTAGGTACAGTAGTCATATTTTACATATATAAAAAATCAAAACATAACGAAATAGAGATAACTAGAAAAACTCAGGAGAGTTTTCAGTCAAAGGGGGGAGGAGTTACGTCAACTACCCATTCCAATAACTCAACACACTCCCTACCCATTAATTGGGAACAATAATTTAATGAACCCAAATGTCAACAAACTGCATTTTCTTTATTTAACAATATTTCGCAATAGTAGCAATTTAATGTCAACAAACTGCATTTTCTTTATTTAACAATATTTCGCAATAGTAGCAATTTAATGTCAACAAACTGCATTTTCAACATTTAACAATATTTCGCAATAGTAGCAATTTAATGAACTCAAATGTCAATAAACTGCAAAGTTCGACAAACTGTTTTTTTTCACTTAACAATATTTCCGCAATAATAACAATTTAATAAATTATTATTTTTTTGCAATACTTATTTCAACAGACGTCAGCTGAACTTCTAAATAATATTTTAGTTTATAAGTATTACATTTGTAGCTTTAGCTTCAGTTTTTAACTGGGCTCTAGAACAGGTTGGATTCATTTTGTAAAATGGACTGATAAATAAAAGTAATTTTTTTTGCTTACGGAACCCTTGGACTCGTTAGTCGCGAGCTACCAGAATTGCCTTTGCGAGCTACCGGTAGCTCGCGATCGACGGTTTGGCGACCACTGTGCTAGGTAAAGATACATTACGTTTATTTGTAGATGTTTTGAAACGAGTACACGTAGAAGTACAATGCAATCGGTTCAATTGTGTTACGTAAGGTTATATTTAGTGAAGTAAGATTAGGATACGTTATTCAAGGTTTCGTCGAGTTTGGATAGGTTGGCATTGCAAACTAATCAAAATGACTTCCTTTTGCAATACAGAAAAGCAGCACAATGGGTTCGATTGTCTCACATTGTGTACGGTTGCATTGATTTCGATAACATTAGGTTAGGTGAGGTTTAGTTAGATAATACTACGTCCGGGTAAGTCAGAAAACTGCAGAAGTAAGTCAGCAAATTGCTTTACTTTTTGCATTATTTTTTTTCTTTTACGTTATAATATTCTTCTACGGTCTCTGTTCAACTCGAGAATGTTCTGTTTTTATTTTATTTCTACAAAGCCGGTCTTCACTTGGAAAATTTCTTATCAATTTTAATGAAATAATGCTTGCTACTTCGACGCATTTTGATCGATTTTTGAAATTAAATGCTTTTTACATTCGGAATAGACACAGCTATAAGAGTTTTTACTAATAAATAAACCTTTCATTTCAATATTATCGACAATATCTCTTTAAACTCGAAAAAATTCTAAAAATTGACTACAATTTAAGTTTTGTGTTCAAAAATCAGTGGTTATTTTTACTGAGCGTGAAAAATAGAAGACATGCGTCAGAAGGACTAAAATTTACCTCAACAAAACTGTTTCAAGATTGGAAATCGGACGAGCTACGAATTTTTAAGTGTCGGAAAACACCAAAAATTTGTTTTTGAATGATAAATAAAAAATTTGAGGGTGTTAAAAATTTTTTGAACACGGTTCCGCGTCGTTTTCGGCTAGATCTACAGTGCTCATCATGTCACTTCAAAAGTTCTGATTCACTGTAACACCGTGTTATTGAGAAGTATATTCGACTATCATGTAATGACTGTAAGCCAAGTAATTTGCGGCGACTTATATAAGAGGCAGAACAATCTTGCCAGCCCATTTTAAACAACGTTATTTTTGTGAAAATCTTTTGTACATTTTCAATTTTCCTCGAATGAGCCTCAAGTATGGGTTCCTTATTAATGAACAGTACTCTATGCGAGATCGTACTAAGGCAACATAAAGGGATTTCAACGTTTGAGTGTTTCTAAAATCAGTGGAATTTCTTCTGACGAAACCAACCATTGCAAATGCTTTAGATGTTACATAATCAATATGCTTAGTGAAGGAAAGTTTAGTATCAAAAATAATACCAAGATCTTTCATTTCCTACTTCCTAATTAAGATACAGTTATTTAATTTGTAGTTAACACAAATATAGGGAAATTTTGTTAAGTCTACATAGATGACATTATTGTTTTCGACAAAGATGAACAAAGCCGCCTTCAGAATGTGGGTAAGATTTTCGACTCGATCAAAAAAGCAAACATGAAGGTCCAGCTGGACAAATGTGAAGTGGAATTTCTAGATTTCATTGTCTCCCCCACAGGAATAAAAACCAATAAGCAATATTTTCGGCTGTTCTTGAGCGACGTGCACGGGTTTTATTTTTCACATCACTAATTTGTTTCAACAGCTCGAATTTTTTCACCAATTTCTATATTGCGGTTCGGTGTGCTTCACGATGACCCAAAACTGTTCAAGTTTTTCGAACCGTTTTTGCCAAATTTTCCCCATTTTTAGAGTGAATTTTAATAATTTCAATGCGTTGTTTAAGCATGTATCGCTGCATTTTTATTAACGGCGTCGTTTCTACTTGTCACATATCGAAAAATGACAGCTTCAAAAGTGGCCTCTACCGAAATAGCGGGCTATTCAAAATTACACCTGTTATTGGAAAACCCATTATAAGTGCGGCAGAACAAACGTCGTCGCAGACTCGCTATCCAGACCCCCACAAACTGATTTAATACTCTTACATCCCATCCTAAAACATGAAGCCATTCAGACCTTTGAAAACCTAAAAGCCCTAAGACCTTGCAAATTTTAAGTTAAAGTAATAATTGTAATTAATCTTAAGTTGGATTCAATATATATTAATAAAGATAAAAGTGGACGCAAGTCGGCACACCTTTTTTAAAAATAAAGTTTAATTAATGAAACTTTAACTGACGCCCGAGCAGAGACCGTTTTAAAAGTTCGCGATTAAATGGGGCTTAAAATGTTGGGCGAGAAACGAGTGCAACCACAAATAACAAGCTGCAAGGACGCGAATCGAGAGCCGGTCCAGCGTTGGATTCCTATAGGAAGAACGCACGCTTCAAGTAGTGCGACTTGGAGGTGCCAGCAAAGGATAGCAAAGACGACACCCCACCGCCGGGAAGTGCATATAGTAAGGATAGTATTAAGACTATTATATATTATTAAAGTAGTATTAAGAATTATAAAAAAATTCAGAAAATTATTGAAAAAGTGTAACTTAAAAAATACAGAACTAATTGAGTTACTGAATTATTGAATTATTTGGAAAACAAAATATAAAGTGAATTAAAAAGAAAACAAGAAAATTAGATAAACATTTAATCCTCAACAACTTACTTAAAAATTAAAATAAATAGTAAAGGAAAATTGTAACCAAAACAGATAAATTCGAAAATAAGAAAGCTTATTAATATATGATAGAAATATTTTTCCATTAACAATAAAAATAATATCTGGCTTGTACAGCCAATAAAATAATGTAATTCAAGCTGCGATTCCCCACCTTCGGGGGGACCCTCCAGCTTATAACAAAGATTCATTCTCTGCGATTCACGACCCAAGGGACCCTCCACAGAATTAGAAGGAAAAAAATATAAATAAAATAAAAATTATTACATTAAGGAGGTTTGTTTTAAATAATGCCAAGCCCGAGTAATCTTATCCGTCCCTCTGTGCTTCATGCACCCTCACCTGTGCCAGACGCACCCTCGCCATATGTATCTAACCCACTCCCTCAACCAACTGCTTCTAGCCCATTTAACATGGATCAACTAACAATTTAGTGACGGGACTTGTCAATAATATTTTGAGACAGCAAGCACCGAACACTGTGACCACAGACGCAAATCACGTAAATAATATTGGTGAACTCGACAGAATACCATACGTAGTTAGATGCTTGCGGGAATTCTCCGGAAAACCAGGAGAATATAACTCTTGGAAAAAGAGCGTAGATCGCATTCTCCAGATCTATGAGCCCCTCAAAAGGACGCCTAAATATTATGGCATTCTTAATATTATAAGGCATAAAGTAGTGGGCAACGCCGACATTGGCCTCGAATCCTATAACATACCATTGGACTGGAAGATTATTTCAAGGTGCCTTACACTCCATTACGCCGATAAGCGAGATCTAGGTACCCTAGAGTACCAAATTACCTCTTTAGTGCGGGGAAACTTCACTATTCAAGAATTCTATCAACGCGTTTATTCCCATCTCTCCCTTATTCTTGCTTGGATTCAAGGAATTTGGGGTAGAATCTATGCATTTACTTACCCGAACATACCTTGATAAAGTCCTCGATACTTTCATACGAGGTTTGAAAGGCAACCTAGCAAGACTTCTGGATATGAGAGAGCCAGTAGACCTTCTTCAAGCTCTCCATCTTTGCCTGAAATTAGAAAACCAAAACTTCCGCTCTCCCTCCGCGCTGGCTAGTAATAACCAAAACAGGAAGCCTCACGACTTTCGACCATCTCTCTCACCAAAAAAACCTGTTAACGAATTTTGTCCCCAGTTGGCATTCATGCCAAGACCCCACATACAAGCACAATATATTCCGAATTATCAACGCCCTCAGGTTCCCATTAATAATTGCCGCAATTACCAACCTTATAGATCACTAGGTCAACCTCTTACTAAACCTCAACTCCCTCGTCCAGAACCAATGAAGGTCGATAGGTCCTTATATTCAAGAGCAGTTTATTATATGAACAGATCGAAAATGAATAGCCCAATGAAAAGACCATCAAATTTTTCCAAACAAGTGCCGCTAAAACAACAGCGAAACTTTCACATAGAAGCGGGTGAACAGCAAAACTGACTATCAGCAGGACCCACAGTATAACACCGATCAATATTATGAACAAGACTGGACTAAATTACATCCAACCCTGCCATTTCACAACAAAAAAACCTAATGATAAATAATTTTTTGCAAATTCCATTGAAGGACAAATCCAAATTACTCATTATACAATTATCAATCTTTTTGGGAAACCGATTAAAATTTTTCGTATTTCCTACATTGAAATCATTTGACGGTATCATAGAAAACGACAGTCTTAAAGAGCTTCGTGCTACTAACTATAAACATAAAGAATTAAAATTATACAGCAACTCTCCCCTACAGTTAATAAAATAGACATCAGAACTGACCATATGATAGCCACACAAATAGAAAATATAAATTATTTAACTAAAAAGTATCCCAACCTCTTTACCGAACCGGACGAAAAACTAACATACCTATACCACTACTGTGGTAGGAGACATCAGGACTACGTCAGATACTCCAGTATATGTATACTAAATACTACCCCTACCCTTTGGCAATGAGAGATTTTGTTACCAGTGAAATAAAAAAATTATTAAAAGATAGAATTATTAGACCATCCCGTTCACCATACAACTCACCCATGCGGGTTGTACCCAAAAAACTAGACACATCAGGACAAGAGAAATACAGACTTGTTATAGACTACAGGAAATTGAATTGAATACTTTGACAATAGCAGATAGATACCTCATCCCAGAAATCAGAGAGGTAATCTCGCATTTGGGAAATAACAAATATTTTTCTATCCTTAACTTGAGAAGTGGCTTCCGTCAGATTCCCTTAAAATAATCCGACATCGAGAAGACGACCTTTTCGGTGAACAAGGGTAAATGTGAATTCACGCGCCTTCCACGGACTGAAAAACGCTCCAGCAATCTTTCAAAGAGCGCTATATGACGTATTTATTTAATTATTTATTTATTTACTTCAGTCTACAGAAAATGTTCTTACAGACTAGTTCTCTTAATTAAATATGGTAAACAGATCAAACTTAAATTTTACAATATTGTCATTAAAGTTAATGATGTTACAATAATTGTTACACAATCGTGCAGATTGCACAATAGGTTCATTAAAGACATAATTAGTGGTATCACTAGAAATGTTGAATTAACGATTAATTCTTAGACTATAAAAAGAAATATGGCTCTGAAATTGGCTTAATAACTCCTTACAATCGATATTACCATTAATTATAGATTACACGGAGCTACAAAATAAGAAAAGTCGAAAGAACTCTTCAAGTGATATAGTGCACGTTTTAGGTCAAGATCAGTACAACGCAAAACTGTGTTTAGAAACTTTAAAACACCCTAAAATTTTTTATTTATGGTTCAAAAACCGATTTATGGTGTTTTTGATGAAGTAAAAATATATCACTAACCCATTTTTCAACCGATTTTTTATTTCAATATGGTCTTGGGTAGGGGAGTGTATGTGCGTTATGAATGTATATAATTCTCAGATTAAACGATTGACGTTCAAAAGAAATTTTTAATAACAAGCTCTGATTTGTGCAATTTTTCCACGTTTTTTTCAATGTGATGCAATTTTTTGGCCACTATTCTCCAACGGGCACCACAATTATATACATATTTTTAAACTCCAATAAAATGTGCTCAGAATAATAGCTATTTCATCTTCATACATTGAAAACTGTAAAAGTTACAATGTTTTTTAAAAAAATTTTTTTTGCACATTTTAAAAAATCCTGCTGAACCGAGACTGCGAGAGAATACCGCATGACTGATAGTGCTTTAGTGCTCATTGTGGCTAATTTTGAAAGACAGCAATAAGTTTACATAACTATGAATACATCCAACATATCAAAATTCATTATAACCAAAGCATGACACAACAGAACCGTTCGCAATTTGCTGGTAAAAAAGTAACTTAATAAAGTAACTTTTAATAAAAACATTTAATTCAAAAATGTTTCATTTTTTAACAGTATTTTATGTTCAAATTAGCCACTCTTGTATTACATCGAAAAAACTCAGCTCAGGTTGCTTTAGATTCGTTTGGTTAGCTTCATTTTAGTTACGAATTTCCTGTAAGGTTATGTTATGTTGTGTTATGCTAGGTCAGTGGTCGCCAACCTTTTCAATGTGTTGAGCTACTTTCAAGATTTTGAAATAAACAGCGAGCTACTTGCACAAGCCAACATAAATTAAATAATACACAGTTATATTTGACATACAATACATGTATTTATTTTACTAATATACGTTCTATATATAATAAACTTATGACTTATAGTGCTTATACTTATTCATAACTACATCCATGTTCACACCTATCAATCGTAACAAAATTATTTGCAGTCATAATGGCAAATCACAAGCGACTTAAAAAAACAACAAAACAGTAATAGTACATTATTATATAAATAAAATATGGGCAGATAAAAAGAGCATATTTAATGAGAAGGTTGACATTCTGACTCATCGATAATTTTTTTAATATTTGCAGTATAATTTGATACAGTCATTCGAATACAGTTATCCAAATGTATATCTGTAAGCCGATTGCGGTATTTATTTTTAATAAATTTCATATTGGAAAAAGAAGATTCACACAAATAAGTTGAACTGAATAACGCTTTCACTTTCAACGCAACACGACATAAAACTCAATACTTATCTTTACTTACTAAAGTCCATATACATTTTGTATTTGAACCTCAAGATTTTAAAGTCAAGTCACTTTGAAAAGCAATAAGTTCCATTTCTGTCACAGTAATGTCTCTGCCAAAGTTGTTCATAACACAGGTTGCAAACTGTTGTATATCAATGTCCATGAAGGGTGAAACAACAAATTGCGTCACTAAAGCAATTTTGCTGAAATCCTTGAAACGATGTTTGAAGTTTTCCTTCAAGTTAGAAACTATTTCCATATGATATTTACTGTCATAGGGCTCTTATAGATTTTTGGATATCTTTTCGGAAAGAATAGGAAAATGCTTAGTATCGCGCTTTTTTAGGTCTTGTTCCCAAAATTCAAGTTTTGTAATAAATGCATTTATATCAGAAATCATTTCCGCTAATTCTTTATCCCTGCCTTGAAGCTGCAAGTTAAGCTCATTTAATTTCTCTGTAATGTCTACAAGAAAACCAAAATCTCTGAGCCAAGTCGAATTTTCCAGTTCAGGAATCGGTTCATCGCGTTCTTTGAAAAATTGGAGTATAGCAGGCAGGACATCACTGAAATGTTTGAGCACTCGTCCTCTGCTTAACCATCGCACTTCAGAGTGAAGAAGTAGCTCTCCGTATTGACGGTCAATTTCATCAGCCAAGGTTTTAAATAATCTTCTGTGTAACGCTAGAGCTCTAATCTTGTTCACAATTTTCACCACCAGTTTCATAACGTTGTTCAAGTTTAGAAAATTTCCACATAATGCTTGCTGATGTATAATACAATGGTAACTAAGAAATTGTGGAAAACTTTCATCCTTATGACATAGCGCCACGAGCCCCCTATCACAACCCACCATAGCTGGAGCACCGTCAGTTGTCAGGCCTACCATTTTTGATATTGGAATTTTCTCAGAAGAGATGAGATTTTTTAAATGAGAAAACAGCTCTAGCCCAGTAGTATGTCCTTTGAGTGGAATAAACTTCAAAAGATCTTCTTTAATTGTAAAATCACTAAAAGTCATTCTGAAAAATATGGCCATCTGTGAGGTGTCAACTACATCTGTTGATTCATCCAGTTGCAGTGAAAAATAAATACAGTTATCTAAGTCACTTCTTAACTGTAAAAAAATATCATTGCTCATTACTTCTACTCGCCTCATCACTGTATTAGCAGAAAGTTGCATAGATTTTATAGCAGACACTATTTCGTCTTTATTTCTAAAGTTGGCGAATAAAGAATCTGCAGCTTCCAAAAATGCTTGTTTTATGATTTCCCCGTCTTCATAAGGTTTTTTCTTTTGTGCAATTATCTGGGAAACACGATAAGATGCTTCAGTTGCAGCCTTATTTTTGTCGATTGTTTTCAAAAATATTGACTGTTGTCCAATTAACTGGATTTTTAAATGTTTCAGTTTTTCTTTTCTGGTGGCAGAATTTAACGGGAATGCCTTCTCAAAATTCGATGATGCCTTTCAATATTTCCTTTTTTAGGAACTGACACAGATGTATTACATAACAAACAAACACTTTTGCCTTTAACTTCTGTGAAGAAGTATTGTTCTTCCCATTCCGAATGGAAATGGTATGTCTTCGCCTTCTTACTACTGCTTGCCATAATGTTTCGAACTCTAACCCAACCGCTGCACGCAGAACGTTGATAATGCCGTTCAGTATTAAACTGAGGGCAATGTCGACGTGCATTGCGTATATATAAAGCCAAAAAATTCTCGAACACGCTAATCGGTTCCAGCCGATCCTAGAACGGAGACGCGACTTCGCGTCGTGTTTGTCGGCGCGAAATCGCTTACCGCAGTGTTGCCGCTGTTTATCTATTTATTATGAAGTTATGAAGATTTCTGAAATTTGCTAATAATGGTATGATTTTCAGACTGGTGGATTTTTTGCAACGTGAGCAGCGCGAGCTACCAGAATTGCCTTTGCGAGCTTGCGACGGTTTGGCGATCACTGTGCTAGGTAAAGATACATTACGTTTATTTGTAGATGTTTTGAAACGAGTACACGTAGAAGTACAATGCAATCGGTTCAATTGTGTTACGTAAGGTTATATTTAGTGAAGTAAGATTAGGATACGTTATTCAAGGTTTCGTCGAGTTTGGATAGGTTGGCATTGCAAACTAATCAAAATGACTTCCTTTTGCAATACAGAAAAGCAGCACAATGGGTTCGATTGTCTCACATTGTGTACGGTTGCATTGATTTCGATAACATTAGGTTAGGTGAGGTTTAGTTAGATAATACTACGTCCGGGTAAGTCAGAAAACTGCAGAAGTAAGTCAGCAAATTGCTTTACTTTTTGCATTATTTTTTTTCTTTTACGTTATAATATTCTTCTACGGTCTCTGTTCAACTCGAGAATGTTCTGTTTTTATTTTATTTCTACAAAGCCGGTCTTCACTTGGAAAATTTCTTATCAATTTTAATGAAATAATGCTTGCTACTTCGACGCATTTTGATCGATTTTTGAAATTAAATGCTTTTTACGTTCGGAATAGACACAGCTATAAGAGTTTTTACTAATAAATAAACCTTTCATTTCAATATTATCGACAATATCTCTTTAAACTCGAAAAAATTCTAAAATTTGACTACAATTTAAGTTTTGTGTTCAAAAATCAGTGGTTATTTTTACTGAGCGTGAAAAATAGAAGACATACGTCAGAAGGACTAAAATTTACCTCAACAAAACTGTTTCAAGATTGGAAATCGGACGAGCTACGAATTTTTAAGTGTCGGAAAACACCAAAAATTTGTTTTTGAATGATAAATAAAAAATTTGAGGGTGTTAAAAATTTTTTGAACACGGTTCCGCGTCGTTTTCGGCTAGATCTACAGTGCTCATCATGTCACTTCAAAAGTTCTGATTCACTGTAACACCGTGTTATTGAGAAGTATATTCGACTATCATGTAATGACTGTAAGCCAAGTAATTTGCGGCGACTTATATAAGAGGCAGAACAATCTTGCCAGCCCATTTTAAACAACGTTATTTTTGTGAAAATCTTTTGTACATTTTCAATTTTCCTCGAATGAGCCTCAAGTATGGGGCCTTATTAATGAACAGTACTCTATGCGAGATCATACTAAGGCAACATAAAGGGATTTCAACGTTTGAGTGTTTCTAAAATCAGTGGAATTTCTTCTGACGAAACCAACCATTGCAAATGCTTTAGATGTTACATAATCAATATGCTTAGTGAAGGAAAGTTTAGTATCAAAAATAATACCAAGATCTTTCATTTCCTACTTCCTAATTAGGATACAGTTATTTAATTTGTAGTTAACACAAATATAGGGAAATTTTGTTAAGTCTACATAGATGACATTATTGTTTTCGACAAAGATGAACAAAGCCGCCTTCAGAATGTGGGTACGATTTTCGACTCGATCAAAAAAGCAAACATGAAGGTCCAGCTGGACAAATGTGAAGTGGAATTTCTAGATTTCATTGTCTCCCCCACAGGAATAAAAACCAATAAGCAATATTTTCGGCTGTTCTTGAGCGACGTGCACGGGTTTTATTTTTCACATCACTAATTTGTTTCAACAGCTCGAATTTTTTCACCAATTTCTATATTGCGGTTCGGTGTGCTTCACGATGACCCAAAACTGTTCAAGTTTTTCGAACCGTTTTTGCCAAATTTTCCCCATTTTTAGAGTGAATTTTAATAATTTCAATGCGTTGTTTAAGCATGTATCGCTGCATTTTTATTAACGGCGTCGTTTCTACTTGTCACATATCGAAAAATGACAGCTTCAAAAGTGGTATCTACCGAAATAGCGGGCTATTCAAAATTACATCTGTTATTGGAAAACCCATTATAAGTGCGGCAGAACAAACGTCGTCGCAGACTCGCTATCCAGACCCCCACAAACTGATTTAATACTCTTACATCCCATCCTAAAACATGAAGCCATTCAGACCTTTGAAAACCTAAAAGCCCTAAGACCTTGCAAATTTTAAGTTAAAGTAATAATTGTAATTAATCTTAAGTTGGATTCAATATAATAAAGATAAAAGTGGACGCAAGTCGGCACACCTTTTTTAAAAATAAAGTTTAATTAATGAAACTTTAACTGACGCCCGAGCAGAGACCGTTTTAAAAGTTCGCGATTAAATGGGGCTTAAAATGTTGGGCGAGAAACGAGTGCAACCACAAATAACAAGCTGCAAGGACGCGAATCGAGAGCCGGTCCAGCGTTGGATTCCTATAGGAAGAACGCACGCTTCAAGTAGTGCGACTTGGAGGTGCCAGCAAAGGATAGCAAAGACGACACCCCACCGCCGGGAAGTGCATATAGTAAGGATAGTATTAAGACTATTATATATTATTAAAGTAGTATTAAGAATTATAAAAAAATTCAGAAAATTATTGAAAAAGTGTAACTTAAAAAATACAGAACTAATTGAGTTACTGAATTATTGAATTATTTGGAAAACAAAATATAAAGTGAATTAAAAAGAAAATAAGAAAATTAGATAAACATTTAATCCTCAACAACTTACTTAAAAATTAAAATAAATAGTAAAGGAAAATTGTAACCAAAACAGATAAATTCGAAAATAAGAAAGCTTATTAATATATGATAGAAATATTTTTCCATTAACAATAAAAATAATATCTGGCTTGTACAGCCAATAAAATAACGTAATTCAAGCTGCGATTCCCCACCTTCGGGGGGACCCTCCAGCTTATAACAAAGATTCATTCTCTGCGATTCACGACCCAAGGGACCCTCCACAGAATTAGAAGGAAAAAAATATAAATAAAATAAAAATTATTACATTAAGGAGGTTTGTTTTAAATAATGCCAAGCACGAGTAATCTTATCCGTCCCTCTGTGCTTCATGCACCCTCACCTGTGCCAGACGCACCCTCGCCATATGTATCTAACCCACTCCCTCAACCAACTGCTTCTAGCCCATTTAACATGGATCAACTAACAATTTAGTGACGGGACTTGTCAATAATATTTTGAGACAGCAAGGACCGAACATAGTGACCACAGACGCAAATCACGTAAATAATATTGGTGAACTCGACAGAATACCATACGTAGTTAGATGCTTGCGGGAATTCTCCGGAAAACCAGGAGAATATAACTCTTGGAAAAAGAGCGTAGATCGCATTCTCCAGATCTATGAGCCCCTCAAAAGGACGCCTAAATATTATGGCATTCTTAATATTATAAGGCATAAAGTAGTGGGCAACGCCGACATTGGCCTCGAATCCTATAACATACCATTGGACTGGAAGATTATTTCAAGGTGCCTTACACTCCATTACGCCGATAAGCGAGATCTAGGTACCCTAGAGTACCAAATTACCTCTTTAGTGCGGGGAAACTTCACTATTCAAGAATTCTATCAACGCGTTTATTCCCATCTCTCCCTTATTCTTGCTTGGATTCAAGGAATTTGGGGTAGAATCTATGCATTTACTTACCCGAACATACCTTGATAAAGTCCTCGATACTTTCATACGAGGTTTGAAAGGCAACCTAGCAAGACTTCTGGATATGAGAGAGCCAGTAGACCTTCTTCAAGCTCTCCATCTTTGCCTGAAATTAGAAAACCAAAACTTCCGCTCTCCCTCCGCGCTGGCTAGTAATAACCAAAACAGGAAGCCTCACGACTTTCGACCATCTCTCTCACCAAAAAAACCTGTTAACGAATTTTATCCCCAGTTGGCATTCATGCCAAGACCCCACATACAAGCACAATATATTCCGAATTATCAACGCCCTCAGGTTCCCATTAATAATTGCCGCAATTACCAACCTTATAGATCACTAGGTCAACCTCCTACTAAACCTCAACTCCCTCGTCCAGAACCAATGAAGGTCGATAGGTCCTTATATTCAAGAGCAGTTTATTATATGAACAGATCGAAAATGAGTAGCCCAATGAAAATACCATCAAATTTTTCCAAACAAGAGCCGCTAAAACAACAGCGAAACTTTCACATAGAAGCGGGTGAACAGCAAAACTGACCCACAGTATAACACCGATCAATATTATGAACAAGACTGGACTAAATTACATCCAACCCTGCCATTTCACAACAAAAAAACCTAATGATAAATAATTTTTTGCAAATTCCATTGAAGGACAAATCCAAATTACTCATCATACAATTATCAATCTTTTTGGAAAACCGATTAAAATTTTTCGTATTCCCTACATTGAAATCATTTGACGGTATCATAGAAAACGACAGTCTTAAAGAGCTTCGTGCTACTAACTATAAACATAAAGAATTAAAATTATACAGCAACTCTCCCCTACAGTTAATAAAATAGACATCAGAACTGACCATATGATAGCCACACAAATAGAAAATATAAATTATTTAACTAAAAAGTATCCCAACCTCTTTACCGAACCGGACGAAAAACTAACGTACCTATACCACTACTGTGGTAGGAGACATCAGGACTATGTCAGATACTCCAGTATATGTATACTAAATACTACCCCTACCCTTTGGCAATGAGAGATTTTGTTACCAGTGAAATAAAAAAATTATTAAAAGATAGAATTATTAGACCATCCCGTTCACCATACAACTCACCCATGTGGGTTGTACCCAAAAAACTAGACACATCAGGACAAGAGAAATACAGACTTGTTATAGACTACAGGAAATTTAATTGAATACTTTGACAATAGCAGATAGATACCTCATCCCAGAAATCAGAGAGGTAATCTCGCATTTGGGAAATAACAAATATTTTTCTATCCTTAACTTGAGAAGTGGCTTCCATCAGATTCCCTTAAAATAATCCGACATCGAGAAGACGACCTTTTCGGTGAACAAGGGTAAATGTGAATTCACGCGCCTTCCACGGACTGAAAAACGCTCCAGCAATCTTTCAAAGAGCGCTATATGACGTATTTATTTAATTATTTATTTATTTACTTCAGTCTACAGAAAATGTTCTTACAGACTAGTTCTCTTAATTAAATATGGTAAACAGATCAAACTTAAATTTTACAATATTATCGTTAAAGTTAATGATGTTACAATAATTGTTACACAATCGTGCAGATTGCACAATAGGTTCATTAAAGACATAATTAGTGGTATCACTAGAAATGTTGAATTAACGATTAATTCTTAGACTATAAAAAGAAATATGGCTCTGAAATTGGCTTAATAACTCCTTACAATCGATATTACCATTAATTATAGATTACACGGAGCTACAAAATAAGAAAAGTCGAAAGAACCCTTCAAGTGATATAGTGCACGTTTTAGGTCAAGATCAGTACAACGCAAAACTGTGTTTAGAAACTTCAAAACACCCTAAAATTTTTTATTTATTGTTCAAAAACCGATTTATGGTGTTTTTGATGAAGTAAAAATATATCACTAACCCATTTTTCAACCGATTTTTTATTTCAATATGGTCTTGGGTAGGGGAGTGTATGTGCGTTATGAATGTATATAATTCTCAGATTAAACGATTGACGTTCAAAAGAAATTTTTAATAACAAGCTCTGATTTGTGCAATTTCTCCACGTTTTTTTCAATGTGATGCACTTTTTTGGCCACTATTCTCCAACGGGCACCACAATTATATACATATTTTTAAACTCCAATAAAATGTGCTCAGAATAATAGCTATTTCATCTTCATACATTGAAAACTGTAAAAGTTACAATGTTTTTTAAAAAAAATTTTTTTGCACATTTTAAAAAATCCTGCTGAACCGAGACTGCGAGAGAATACCGCATGACTGATAGTGCTTTAGTGCTCATTGTGGCTAATTTTGAAAGACAGCAATAAGTTTACATAACTATGAATACATCCAACATATCAAAATTCATTATAACCAAAGCATGACACAACAGAACCGTTCGCAATTTGCTGGTAAAAAAGTAACTTAATAAAGTAACTTTTAATAAAAACATTTAATTCAAAAATGTTTCATTTTTTAACAGTATTTTATGTTCAAATTAGCCACTCTTGTATTACATCGAAAAAGCTCAGCTCAGGTTGCTTTAGATTCGTTTGGTTAGCTTCATTTTAGTTACGAATTTCCTGTAAGGTTATGTTATTTTGTGTTATGCTAGGTCAGTGGTCGCCAACCTTTTCAATGTGTTGAGCTACTTTCAAGATTTTGAAATAAACAGCGAGCTACTTGCACAAGCCAACATAAATTAAATAATACACAGTTATATTTGACATACAATACATGTATTTATTTTACTAATATACGTTCTATATATAATAAACTTATGACTTATAGTGCTTATACTTATGCATAACTACATCCATGTTCACACCTATCAATCGTAACAAAATTATTTGCAGTCATAATGGCAAATCACAAGCGACTTAAAAAAACAACAAAACAGTAATAGTACATTATTATATAAATAAAATATGGGCAGATAAAAAGAGCATATTTAATGAGAAGGTTGACATTCTGACTCATCGATAATTTTTTTAATATTTGCAGTATAATTTGATACAGTCATTCGAATACAGTTATCCAAATGTATATCTGTAAGCCGATTGCGGTATTTATTTTTAATAAATTTCATATTGGAAAAAGAAGATTCACACAAATAAGTTGAACTGAATAACGCTTTCACTTTCAACGAAACACGACATAAAACTCAATACTTATCTTTACTTACTAAAGTCCATACACATTTTGTATTTGAACCTCAAGATTTTAAAGTCAAGTCACTTTGAAAAGCAATCAGTTCCATTTCTGTCACAGTAATGTCTCTGCCAAAGTTGTTCATAACACAGGTTGCAAACTGTTGTATATCAATGTCCATGAAGGGTGAAACAACAAATTGCGTCACTAAAGCAATTTTGCTGAAATCCTTGAAACGATGTTTGAAGTTTTCCTTCAAGTTAGAAACTATTTCCATATGATATTTACTGTCATAGGGCTCTTATAGATTTTTGGATATCTTTTCGGAAAGAATAGGAAAATGCTTAGTATCGCGTTTTTTTAGGTCTTGTTCCCAAAATTCAAGTTTTGTAATAAATGCATTTATATCAGAAATCATTTCCGCTAATTCTTTATCCCTGCCTGGAAGCTGCAAGTTAAACTCAATTAATTTCTTTGTAATGTCTACAAGAAAACCAAAATCTCTGAGCCAAGTCGAATTTTCCAGTTCAGGAATCGGTTCATCGCGTTCTTTGAAAAATTGGAGTATAGCAGGCAGGACATCACTGAAACGTTTGAGCACTCGTCCTCTGCTTAACCATCGCACTTCAGAGTGAAGAAGTAGCTCTCCGTATTGACGGTCAATTTCATCAGCCAAGGTTTTAAATAATCTTCTGTGTAACGCTAGAGCTCTAATCTTGTTCACAATTTTCACCACCAGTTTCATAACGGTGTTCAAGTTTAGAAAATTTCCACATAATGCTTGCTGATGTATAATACAGTGGTAACTAAGAAATTGTGGAAAACTTTCATCCTTATGACATAGCGCCACGAGCCCCTTATCACAACCCACCATAGCTGGAGCACCGTCAGTTGTCAGGCCTACCATTTTTGATATTGGAATTTTCTCAGAAGAGATGAGATTTTTTAAATGAGAAAACAGCTCTAGCCCAGTAGTATGTCCTTTGAGTGGAATAAACTTCAAAAGATCTTCTTTAATTGTAAAATCACTAAAAGTCATTCTGACAAATATGGCCATCTGTGAGGTGTCAACTACATCTGTTGATTCATCCAGTTGCAGTGAAAAATAAATACAGTTATCTAAGTCACTTCTTAACTGTAAAAAAATATCATTGCTCATTACTTCTACTCGCCTCATCACTGTATTAGCAGAAAGTTGCATAGATTTTATAGCAGACACTATTTCGTCTTTATTTCTAAAGTTGGCGAATAAAGAATCTGCAGCTTCCAAAAATGCTTGTTTTATGATTTCCCCGTCTTCATAAGGTTTTTTCTTTTGTGCAATTATCTGGGAAACACGATAAGATGCTTCAGTTGCAGCCTTATTTTTGTCGATTGTTTTCAAAAATATTGACTGTTGTCCAATTAACTGGATTTTTAAATGTTTCAGTTTTTCTTTTCTGGTGGCAGAATTTAACGGGAATGCCTTCTCAAAATTCGAATGTACAGTTTTATGATGCCTCTCAATATTTCCTTTTTTAGGAACTGACACAGATGTATTACATAACAAACAAACACTTTTGCCTTTAACTTCTGTGAAGAAGTATTGTTCTTCCCATTCCGAATGGAAATGGTATGTCTTCGCCTTCTTACTACTGCTTGCCATAATGTTTCGAACTCTAACCCAACCGCTGCACGCAGAACGTTGATAATGCCGTTCAGTATTAAACTGAGGGCAATGTCGACGTGCATTGCGTATATATAAAGCCAAAAAATTCTCGAACACGCTAATCGGTTCCAGCCGATCCTAGAACGGAGACGCGACTTCGCGTCGTGTTTGTCGGCGCGAAATCGCTTACCGCAGTGTTGCCGCTGTTTATCTATTTATTATGAAGATTTCTGAAATTTGCTAATACTGGTATGATTTTCAGACTGGTGGATTTTTTGCAACGTGAGCAGCGCGAGCTACCAGAATTGCCTTTGCGAGCTACCGGTAGCTCGCGATCGACGGTTTGGCGACCACTGTGCTAGGTAAAGATACATTACGTTTATTTGTAGATGTTTTGAAACGAGTACACGTAGAAGTACAATGCAATCGGTTCAATTGTGTTACGTAAGGTTATATTTAGTGAAGTAAGATTAGGATACGTTATTCAAGGTTTCGTCGAGTTTGGATAGGTTGGCATTGCAAACTAATAAAAAAGGCTTCCTTTTGCAATACAGAAAAGCAGCACAATGGGTTCGATTGTCTCACATTGTGTACGGTTGCATTGATTTCGATAACATTAGGTTAGGTGAGGTTTAGTTAGATAATACTACGTCCGGGTAAGTCAGAAAACTGCAGAAGTAAGTCAGCAAATTGCTTTACTTTTTGCATTATTTTTTTTCTTTTACGTTATAATATTCTTCTACGGTCTCTGTTCAACTCGAGAATGTCCTGTTTTTATTTTATTTCTACAAAGCCGGTCTTCACTTGGAAAATTTCTTATCAATTTTAATGAAATAATGCTTGCTACTTCGACGCATTTTGATCGATTTTTGAAATTAAATGCTTTTTACATTCGGAATAGACACAGCTATAAGAGTTTTTACTAATAAATAAACCTTTCATTTCAATATTATCGACAATATCTCTTTAAACTCGAAAAAATTCTAAAAATTGACTACAATTTAAGTTTTGTGTTCAAAAATCAGTGGTTATTTTTACTGAGCGTGAAAAATAGAAGACATGCGTCAGAAGGACTAAAATTTACCTCAACAAAACTGTTTCAAGATTGGAAATCGGACGAGCTACGAATTTTTAAGTGTCGGAAAACACCAAAAATTTGTTTTTGAATGATAAATAAAAAATTTGAGGGTGTTAAAAATTTTTTGAACACGGTTCCGCGTCGTTTTCGGCTAGATCTACAGTGCTCATCATGTCACTTCAAAAGTTCTGATTCACTGTAACACCGTGTTATTGAGAAGTATATTCGACTATCATGTAATGACTGTAAGCCAAGTAATTTGCGGCGACTTATATAAGAGGCAGAACAATCTTGCCAGCCCATTTTAAACAACGTTATTTTTGTGAAAATCTTTTGTACATTTTCAATTTTCCTCGAATGAGCCTCAAGTATGGGTTCCTTATTAATGAACAGTACTCTATGCGAGATCATACTAAGGCAACATAAAGGGATTTCAACGTTTGAGTGTTTCTAAAATCAGTGGAATTTCTTCTGACGAAACCAACCATTGCAAATGCTTTAGATGTTACATAATCAATATGCTTAGTGAAGGAAAGTTTAGTATCAAAAATAATACCAAGATCTTTCATTTCCTACTTCCTAATTAGGATACAGTTATTTAATTTGTAGTTAACACAAATATAGGGAAATTTTGTTAAGTCTACATAGATGACATTATTGTTTTCGACAAAGATGAACAAAGCCGCCTTCAGAATGTGGGTAAGATTTTCGACTCGATCAAAAAAGCAAACATGAAGGTCCAGCTGGACAAATGTGAAGTGGAATTTCTAGATTTCATTGTCTCCCCCACAGGAATAAAAACCAATAAGCAATATTTTCGGCTGTTCTTGAGCGACGTGCACGGGTTTTATTTTTCACATCACTAATTTGTTTCAACAGCTCGAATTTTTTCACCAATTTCTATATTGCGGTTCGGTGTGCTTCACGATGACCCAAAACTGTTCAAGTTTTTCGAACCGTTTTTGCCAAATTTTCCCCATTTTTAGAGTGAATTTTAATAATTTCAATGCGTTGTTTAAGCATGTATCGCTGCATTTTTATTAACGGCGTCGTTTCTACTTGTCACATATCGAAAAATGACAGCTTCAAAAGTGGCCTCTACCGAAATAGCGGGCTATTCAAAATTACACCTGTTATTGGAAAACCCATTATAAGTGCGGCAGAACAAACGTCGTCGCAGACTCGCTATCCAGACCCCCACAAACTGATTTAATACTCTTACATCCCATCCTAAAACATGAAGCCATTCAGACCTTTGAAAACCTAAAAGCCCTAAGACCTTGCAAATTTTAAGTTAAAGTAATAATTGTAATTAATCTTAAGTTGGATTCAATATAATAAAGATAAAAGTGGACGCAAGTCGGCGCACCTTTTTTAAAAATAAAGTTTAATTAATGAAACTTTAACTGACGCCCGAGCAGAGACCATTTTAAAAGTTCGCGATTAAATGGGGCTTAAAATGTTGGGCGAGAAACGAGTGCAACCACAAATAACAAGCTGCAAGGACGCGAATCGAGAGCCGGTCCAGCGTTGGATTCCTATAGGAAGAACGCACGCTTCAAGTAGTGCGACTTGGAGGTGCCAGCAAAGGATAGCAAAGACGACACCCCACCGCCGGGAAGTGCATATAGTAAGGATAGTATTAAGACTATTATATATTATTAAAGTAGTATTAAGAATTATAAAAAAATTCAGAAAATTATTGAAAAAGTGTAACTTAAAAAATACAGAACTAATTGAGTTACTGAATTATTGAATTATTTGGAAAACAAAATATAAAGTGAATTAAAAAGAAAATAAGAAAATTAGATAAACATTTAATCCTCAACAACTTACTTAAAAATTAAAATAAATAGTAAAGGAAAATTGTAACCAAAACAGATAAATTCGAAAATAAGAAAGCTTATTAATATATGATAGAAATATTTTTCCATTAACAATAAAAATAATATCTGGCTTGTACAGCCAATAAAATAACGTAATTCAAGCTGCGATTCCCCACCTTCGGGGGGACCCTCCAGCTTATAACAAAGATTCATTCTCTGCGATTCACGACCCAAGGGACCCTCCACAGAATTAGAAGGAAAAAAATATAAATAAAATAAAAATTATTACATTAAGGAGGTTTGTTTTAAATAATGCCAAGCCCGAGTAATCTTATCCGTCCCTCTGTGCTTCATGCACCCTCACCTGTGCCAGACGCACCCTCGCCATATGTATCTAACCCACTCCCTCAACCAACTGCTTCTAGCCCATTTAACATGGATCAACTAACAATTTAGTGACGGGACTTGTCAATAATATTTTGAGACAGCAAGCACCGAACATAGTGACCACAGACGCAAATCACGTAAATAATATTGGTGAACTCGACAGAATACCATACGTAGTTAGATGCTTGCGGGAATTCTCCGGAAAACCAGGAGAATATAACTCTTGGAAAAAGAGCGTAGATCGCATTCTCCAGATCTATGAGCCCCTCAAAAGGACGCCTAAATATTATGGCATTCTTAATATTATAAGGCATAAAGTAGTGGGCAACGCCGACATTGGCCTCGAATCCTATAACATACCATTGGACTGGAAGATTATTTCAAGGTGCCTTACACTCCATTACGCCGATAAGCGAGATCTAGGTACCCTAGAGTACCAAATTACCTCTTTAGTGCGGGGAAACTTCACTATTCAAGAATTCTATCAACGCGTTTATTCCCATCTCTCCCTTATTCTTGCTTGGATTCAAGGAATTTGGGGTAGAATCTATGCATTTACTTACCCGAACATACCTTGATAAAGTCCTCGATACTTTCATACGAGGTTTGAAAGGCAACCTAACAAGACTTCTGGATATGAGAGAGCCAGTAGACCTTCTTCAAGCTCTCCATCTTTGCCTGAAATTAGAAAACCAAAACTTCCGCTCTCCCTCCGCGCTGGGTAGTAATAACCAAAACAGGAAGCCTCACGACTTTCGACCATCTCTCTCACCAAAAAAACCTGTTAACGAATTTTATCCCCAGTTGGCATTCATGCCAAGAACCCACATACAAGCACAATGTATTCCGAATTATCAACGCCCTCAGGTTCCCATTAATAATTGCCGCAATTACCAACCTTATAGATCACTAGGTCAACCTCCTTCTAAACCTCAACTCCCTCGTCCAGAACCAATGAAGGTCGATAGGTCCTTATATTCAAGAGCAGTTTATTATATGAACAGATCGAAAATGAATAGCCCAATGAAAAGACCATCAAATTTTTCCAAACAAGTGCCGCTAAAACAACAGCGAAACTTTCACATAGAAGCGGGTGAACAGCAAAACTGACTATCAGCAGGACCCACAGTATAACACCGATCAATATTATGAACAAGACTGGACTAAATTACATCCAACCCTGCCATTTCACAAAAAAAAAACCTAATGATAAATAATTTTTTGCAAATTCCATTGAAGGACAAATCCAAATTACTCATCATACAATTATCAATCTTTTTGGAAAACCGATTAAAATTTTTCGTATTCCCTACATTGAAATCATTTGACGGTATCATAGAAAACGACAGTCTTAAAGAGCTTCGTGCTACTAACTATAAACATAAAGAATTAAAATTATACAGCAACTCTCCCCTACAGTTAATAAAATAGACATCAGAACTGACCATATGATAGCCACACAAATAGAAAATATAAATTATTTAACTAAAAAGTATCCCAACCTCTTTACCGAACCGGACGAAAAACTAACGTACCTATACCACTACTGTGGTAGGAGACATCAGGACTATGTCAGATACTCCAGTATATGTATACTAAATACTACCCCTACCCTTTGGCAATGAGAGATTTTGTTACCAGTGAAATAAAAAAATTATTAAAAGATAGAATTATTAGACCATCCCGTTCACCATACAACTCACTCATGCGGGTTGTACCCAAAAAACTAGACACATCACGACAAGAGAAATACAGACTTGTTATAGACTACAGGAAATTGAATTGAATACTTTGACAATAGCAGATAGATACCTCATCCCAGAAATCAGAGAGGTAATCTCGCATTTGGGAAATAACAAATATTTTTCTATCCTTAACTTGAGAAGTGGCTTCCATCAGATTCCCTTAAAATAATCCGACATCGAGAAGACGACCTTTTCGGTGAACAAGGGTAAATGTGAATTCACGCGCCTTCCACGGACTGAAAAACGCTCCAGCAATCTTTCAAAGAGCGCTATATGACGTATTTATTTAATTATTTATTTATTTACTTCAGTCTACAGAAAATGTTCTTACAGACTAGTTCTCTTAATTAAATATGGTAACAGATCAAACTTAAATTTTACAATATTATCACTAAAGTTAATGATGTTACAATAATTGTTACACAATCGTGCAGATTGCACAATAGGTTCATTAAAGACATAATTAGTGGTATCACTAGAAATGTTGAATTAACGATTAATTCTTAGACTATAAAAAGAAGTATGGCTTTGAAATTGGCTTAATAACTCCTTACAATCGATATTACCATTAATGATAGAGGAGCCACGGAGCTACAAAATAAGAAAAGTCGAAAGAACCCTTCAAGTGATATAGTGCACGTTTTAGGTCAAGATCAGTACAACGCAAAACTGTGTTTAGAAACTTCAAAACACCCTAAAATTTTTTATTTATTGTTCAAAAACCGATTTATGGTGTTTTTGATGAAGTAAAAATATATCACTAACCCATTTTTCAACCGATTTTTTATTTCAATATGGTCTTGGGTAGGGGAGTGTATGTGCGTTATGAATGTATATAATTCTCAGATTAAACGATTGACGTTCAAAAGAAATTTTTAATAACAAGCTCTGATTTGTGCAATTTTTCCACGTTTTTTTCAATGTGATGCAATTTTTTGGCCACTATTCTCCAACGGGCACCACAATTATATACATATTTTTAAACTCCAATAAAATGTGCTCAGAATAATAGCTATTTCATCTTCATACATTGAAAACTGTAAAAGTTACAATGTTTTTTAAAAAAAATTTTTTTGCACATTTTAAAAAATCCTGCTGAACCGAGACTGCGAGAGAATACCGCATGACTGATAGTGCTTTAGTGCTCATTGTGGCTAATTTTGAAAGACAGCAATAAGTTTACATAACTATGAATACATCCAACATATCAAAATTCATTATAACCAAAGCATTACACAACAGAACCGTTCGCAATTTGCTGGTAAAAAAGTAACTTAATAAAGTAACTTTTAATAAAAACATTTAATTCAAAAATGTTTCATTTTTTAACAGTATTTTATGTTCAAATTAGCCACTCTTGTATTACATCGAAAAAGCTCAGCTCAGGTTGCTTTAGATTCGTTTGGTTAGCTTCATTTTAGTTACGAATTTCCTGTAAGGTTATGTTATTTTGTGTTATGCTAGGTCAGTGGTCGCCAACCTTTTCAATGTGTTGAGCTACTTTCAAGATTTTGAAATAAACAGCGAGCTACTTGCACAAGCCAACATAAATTAAATAATACACAGTTATATTTAACATACAATACATGTATTTATTTTACTAATATACGTTCTATATATAATAAACTTATGACTTATAGTGCTTATACTTATGCATAACTACATCCATGTTCACACCTATCAATCGTAACAAAATTATTTGCAGTCATAATGGCAAATCACAAGCGACTTAAAAAAACAACAAAACAGTAATAGTACATTATTATATAAATAAAATATGGGCAGATAAAAAGAGCATATTTAATGAGAAGGTTGACATTCTGACTCATCGATCATTTTTTTAATATTTGCAGTATAATTTGATACAGTCATTCCAATACAGTTATCCAAATGTATATCTGTAAGCCGATTGCGGTATTTATTTTTAATAAATTTCATATTGGAAAAAGAAGATTCACACAAATAAGTTGAACTGAATAACGCTTTCACTTTCAACGCAACACGACATAAAACTCAATACTTATCTTTACTTACTAAAGTCCATATACATTTTGTATTTGAACCTCAAGATTTTAAAGTCAAGTCACTTTGAAAAGCAATCAGTTCCATTTCTGTCACAGTAATGTCTCTGCCAAAGTTGTTCATAACACAGGTTGCAAACTGTTGTATATCAATGTCCATGAAGGGTGAAACAACAAATTGCGTCACTAAAGCAATTTTGCTGAAATCCTTGAAACGATGTTTGAAGTTTTCCTTCAAGTTAGAAACTATTTCCATATGATATTTACTGTCCTAGGGCTCTTATAGATTTTTGGATATCTTTTCGGAAAGAATAGGAAAATGCTTAGTATCGCGTTTTTTTAGGTCTTGTTCCCAAAATTCAAGTTTTGTAATAAATGCATTTATATCAGAAATCATTTCCGCTAATTCTTTATCCCTGCCTGGAAGCTGCAAGTTAAACTCAATTAATTTCTTTGTAATGTCTACAAGAAAACCAAAATCTCTGAGCCAAGTCGAATTTTCCAGTTCAGGAATCGGTTCATCGCGTTCTTTGAAAAATTGGAGTATAGCAGGCAGGACATCACTGAAACGTTTGAGCACTCGTCCTCTGCTTAACCATCGCACTTCAGAGTGAAAAAGTAGCTCTCCGTATTGACGGTCAATTTCATCAGCCAAGGTTTTAAATAATCTTCTGTGTAACGCTAGAGCTCTAATCTTGTTCACAATTTTCACCACCAGTTTCATAACGTTGTTCAAGTTTAGAAAATTTCCACATAATGCTTGCTGATGTATAATACAGTGGTAACAAAGAAATTGTGGAAAACTTTCATCCTTATGACATAGCGCCACGAGCCCCTTATCACAACCCACCATAGCTGGAGCACCGTCAGTTGTCAGGCCTACCATTTTTGATATTGGAATTTTCTCAGAAGAGATGAGATTTTTTAAATGAGAAAACAGCTCTAGCCCAGTAGTATGTCCTTTGAGTGGAATAAACTTCAAAAGATCTTCTTTAATTGTAAAATCACTAAAAGTCATTCTGACAAATATGGCCATCTGTGAGGTGTCAACTACATCTGTTGATTCATCCAGTTGCAGTGAAAAATAAATACAGTTATCTAAGTCACTTCTTAACTGTAAAAATATCATTAATATATAAAAAAAAAATATCATTGCTCATTACTTCTACTCGCCTCATCACTGTATTAGCAGAAAGTTGCATAGATTTTATAGCAGACACTATTTCGTCTTTATTTCTAAAGTTGGCGAATAAAGAATCTGCAGCTTCCAAAAATGCTTGTTTTATGATTTCCCCGTCTTCATAAGGTTTTTTCTTTTGTGCAATTATCTGGGAAACACGATAAGATGCTTCAGTTGCAGCCTTATTTTTGTCGATTGTTTTCAAAAATATTGACTGTTGTCCAATTAACTGGATTTTTAAATGTTTCAGTTTTTCTTTTCTGGTGGCAGAATTTAACGGGAATGCCTTCTCAAAATTCGAATGTACAGTTTTATGATGCCTCTCAATATTTCCTTTTTTAGGAACTGACACAGATGTATTACATAACAAACAAACACTTTTGCCTTTAACTTCTGTGAAGAAGTATTGTTCTTCCCATTCCGAATGGAAATGGTATGTCTTCGCCTTCTTACTACTGCTTGCCATAATGTTTCGAACTCTAACCCAACCGCTGCACGCAGAACGTTGATAATGCCGTTCAGTATTAAACTGAGGGCAATGTCGACGTGCATTGCGTATATATAAAGCCAAAAAGTTCTCGAACACGCTAATCGGTTCCAGCCGATCCTAGAACGGAGACGCGACTTCGCGTCGTGTTTGTCGGCGCGAAATCGCTTACCGCAGTGTTGCCGCTGTTTATCTATTTATTATGAAGATTTCTGAAATTTGCTAATACTGGTATGATTTTCAGACTGGTGGATTTTTTGCAACGTGAGCAGCGCGAGCTACCAGAATTGCCTTTGCGAGCTACCGGTAGCTCGCGATCGACGGTTTGGCGACCACTGTGCTAGGTAAAGATACATTACGTTTATTTGTAGATGTTTTGAAACGAGTACACGTAGAAGTACAATGCAATCGGTTCAATTGTGTTACGTAAGGTTATATTTAGTGAAGTAAGATTAGGATACGTTATTCAAGGTTTCGTCGAGTTTGGATAGGTTGGCATTGCAAACTAATCAAAATGACTTCCTTTTGCAATACAGAAAAGCAGCACAATGGGTTCGATTGTCTCACATTGTGTACGGTTGCATTGATTTCGATAACATTAGGTTAGGTGAGGTTTAGTTAGATAATACTACGTCCGGGTAAGTCAGAAAACTGCAGAAGTAAGTCAGCAAATTGCTTTACTTTTTGCATTATTTTTTTTCTTTTACGTTATAATATTCTTCTACGGTCTCTGTTCAACTCGAGAATGTTCTGTTTTTATTTTATTTCTACAAAGCCGGTCTTCACTTGGAAAATTTCTTATCAATTTTAATGAAATAATGCTTGCTACTTCGACGCATTTTGATCGATTTTTGAAATTAAATGCTTTTTACATTCGGAATAGACACAGCTATAAGAGTTTTTACTAATAAATAAACCTTTCATTTCAATATTATCGACAATATCTCTTTAAACTCGAAAAAATTCTAAAAATTGACTACAATTTAAGTTTTGTGTTCAAAAATCAGTGGTTATTTTTACTGAGCGTGAAAAATAGAAGACATGCGTCAGAAGGACTAAAATTTACCTCAACAAAACTGTTTCAAGATTGGAAATCGGACGAGCTACGAATTTTTAAGTGTCGGAAAACACCAAAAATTTGTTTTTGAATGATAAATAAAAAATTTGAGGGTGTTAAAAATTTTTTGAACACGGTTCCGCGTCGTTTTCGGCTAGATCTACAGTGCTCATCATGTCACTTCAAAAGTTCTGATTTACTGTAACACCGTGTTATTGAGAAGTATATTCGACTATCATGTAATGACTGTAAGCCAAGTAATTTGCGGCGACTTATATAAGAGGCAGAACAATCTTGCCAGCCCATTTTAAACAACGTTATTTTTGTGAAAATCTTTTGTACATTTTCAATTTTCCTCGAATGAGCCTCAAGTATGGGTTCCTTATTAATGAACAGTACTCTATGCGAGATCATACTAAGGCAACATAAAGGGATTTCAACGTTTGAGTGTTTCTAAAATCAGTGGAATTTCTTCTGACGAAACCAACCATTGCAAATGCTTTAGATGTTACATAATCAATATGCTTAGTGAAGGAAAGTTTAGTATCGAAAATAATACCAAGATCTTTCATTTCCTACTTCCTAATTAGGATACAGTTATTTAATTTGTAGTTAACACAAATATAGGGAAATTTTGTTAAGTCTACATAGATGACATTATTGTTTTCGACAAAGATGAACAAAGCCGCCTTCAGAATGTGGGTAAGATTTTCGACTCGATCAAAAAAGCAAACATGAAGGTCCAGCTGGACAAATGTGAAGTGGAATTTCTAGATTTCATTGTCTCCCCCACAGGAATAAAAACCAATAAGCAATATTTTCGGCTGTTCTTGAGCGACGTGCACGGGTTTTATTTTTCACATCACTAATTTGTTTCAACAGCTCGAATTTTTTCACCAATTTCTATATTGCGGTTCGGTGTGCTTCACGATGACCCAAAACTGTTCAAGTTTTTCGAACCGTTTTTGCCAAATTTTCCCCATTTTTAGAGTGAATTTTAATAATTTCAATGCGTTGTTTAAGCATGTATCGCTGCATTTTTATTAACGGCGTCGTTTCTACTTGTCACATATCGAAAAATGACAGCTTCAAAAGTGGCCTCTACCGAAATAGCGGGCTATTCAAAATTACACCTGTTATTGGAAAACCCATTATAAGTGCGGCAGAACAAACGTCGTCGCAGACTCGCTATCCAGACCCCCACAAACTGATTTAATACTCTTACATCCCATCCTAAAACATGAAGCCATTCAGACCTTTGAAAACCTAAAAGCCCTAAGACCTTGCAAATTTTAAGTTAAAGTAATAATTGTAATTAATCTTAAGTTGGATTCAATATATATTAATAAAGATAAAAGTGGACGCAAGTCGGCACATCTTTTTTAAAAATAAAGTTTAATTAATGAAACTTTAACTGACGCCCGAGCAGAGACCGTTTTAAAAGTTCGCGATTAAATGGGGCTTAAAATGTTGGGCGAGAAACGAGTGCAACCATAAATAACAAGCTGCAAGGACGCGAATCGAGAGCCGGTCCAGCGTTGGATTCCTATAGGAAGAACGCACGCTTCAAGTAGTGCGACTTGGAGGTGCCAGCAAAGGATAGCAAAGACGACACCCCACCGCCGGGAAGTGCATATAGTAAGGATAGTATTAAGACTATTATATATTATTAAAGTAGTATTAAGAATTATAAAAAAATTCAGAAAATTATTGAAAAAGTGTAACTTAAAAAATACAGAACTAATTGAGTTACTGAATTATTGAATTATTTGGAAAACAAAATATAAAGTGAATTAAAAAGAAAATAAGAAAATTAGATAAACATTTAATTCTCAACAACTTACTTAAAAATTAAAATAAATAGTGAAGGAAAATTGTAACCAAAACAGATAAATTCGAAAATAAGAAAGCTTATTAATATATGATAGAAATATTTTTCCATTAACAATAAAAATAATATCTGGCTTGTACAGCCAATAAAATAACGTAATTCAAGCTGCGATTCCCCACCTTCGGGGGGACCCTCCAGCTTATAACAAAGATTCATTCTCTGCGATTCACGACCCAAGGGACCCTCCACAGAATTAGAAGGAAAAAAATATAAATAAAATAAAAATTATTACATTAAGGAGGTTTGTTTTAAATAATGCCAAGCCCGAGTAATCTTATCCGTCCCTCTGTGCTTCATGCACCCTCACCTGTGCCAGACGCACCCTCGCCATATGTATCCAACCCACTCCCTCAACCAACTGCTTCTAGCCCATTTAACATGGATCAACTAACAATTTAGTGACGGGACTTGTCAATAATATTTTGAGACAGCAAGCACCGAACATAGTGACCACAGACGCAAATCACGTAAATAATATTGGTGAACTCGACAGAATACCATACGTAGTTAGATGCTTGCGGGAATTCTCCGGAAAACCAGGAGAATATAACTCTTGGAAAAAGAGCGTAGATCGCATTCTCCAGATCTATGAGCCCCTCAAAAGGACGCCTAAATATTATGGCATTCTTAATATTATAAGGCATAAAGTAGTGGGCAACGCCGACATTGGCCTCGAATCCTATAACATACCATTGGACTGGAAGATTATTTCAAGGTGCTTTACACTCCATTACGCCGATAAGCGAGATCTATGTACCCTAGAGTACCAAATTACCTCTTTAGTGCGGGGAAACTTCACTATTCAAGAATTCTATCAACGCGTTTATTCCCATCTCTCCCTTATTCTTGCTTGGATTCAAGGAATTTGGGGTAGAATCTATGCATTTACTTACCCGAACATACCTTGATAAAGTCCTCGATACTTTCATACGAGGTTTGAAAGGCAACCTAACAAGACTTCTGGATATGAGAGAGCCAGTAGACCTTCTTCAAGCTCTCCATCTTTGCCTGAAATTAGAAAACCAAAACTTCCGCTCTCCCTCCGCGCTGGGTAGTAATAACCAAAACAGGAAGCCTCACGACTTTCGACCATCTCTCTCACCAAAAAAACCTGTTAACGAATTTTATCCCCAGTTGGCATTCATGCCAAGAACCCACATACAAGCACAATATATTCCGAATTATCAACGCCCTCAGGTTCCCATTAATAATTGCCGCAATTACCAACCTTATAGATCACTAGGTCAACCTCCTTCTAAACCTCAACTCCCTCGTCCAGAACCAATGAAGGTCGATAGGTCCTTATATTCAAGAGCAGTTTATTATATGAACAGATCGAAAATGAATAGCCCAATGAAAAGACCATCAAATTTTTCCAAACAAGTGCCGCTAAAACAACAGCGAAACTTTCACATAGAAGCGGGTGAACAGCAAAACTGACTATCAGCAGGACCCACAGTATAACACCGATCAATATTATGAACAAGACTGGACTAAATTACATCCAACCCTGCCATTTCACAACAAAAAAACCTAATGATAAATAATTTTTTGCAAATTCCATTGAAGGACAAATCCAAATTACTCATTATACAATTATCAATCTTTTTGGGAAACCGATTAAAATTTTTCGTATTTCCTACATTGAAATCATTTGACGGTATCATAGAAAACGACAGTCTTAAAGAGCTTCGTGCTACTAACTATAAACATAAAGAATTAAAATTATACAGCAACTCTCCCCTACAGTTAAGAAAATAGACATCAGAACTGACCATATGATAGCCACACAAATAGAAAATATAAATTATTTAACTAAAAAGTATCCCAACCTCTTTACCGAACCGGACGAAAAACTAACATACCTATACCACTACTGTGGTAGGAGACATCAGGACTACGTCAGATACTCCAGTATATGTATACTAAATACTACCCCTACCCTTTGGCAATGAGAGATTTTGTTACCAGTGAAATAAAAAAATTATTAAAAGATAGAATTATTAGACCATCCCGTTCACCATACAACTCACCCATGCGGGTTGTACCCAAAAAACTAGACACATCAGGACAAGAGAAATACAGACTTGTTATAGACTACAGGAAATTGAATTGAATACTTTGACAATAGCAGATAGATACCTCATCCCAGAAATCAGAGAGGTAATCTCGCATTTGGGAAATAACAAATATTTTTCTATCCTTAACTTGAGAAGTGGCTTCCGTCAGATTCCCTTAAAATAATCCGACATCGAGAAGACGACCTTTTCGGTGAACAAGGGTAAATGTGAATTCACGCGCCTTCCACGGACTGAAAAACGCTCCAGCAATCTTTCAAAGAGCGCTATATGACGTATTTATTTAATTATTTATTTATTTACTTCAGTCTACAGAAAATGTTCTTACAGACTAGTTCTCTTAATTAAATATGGTAAACAGATCAAACTTAAATTTTACAATATTGTCATTAAAGTTAATGATGTTACAATAATTGTTACACAATCGTGCAGATTGCACAATAGGTTCATTAAAGACATAATTAGTGGTATCACTAGAAATGTTGAATTAACGATTAATTCTTAGACTATAAAAAGAAATATGGCTCTGAAATTGGCTTAATAACTCCTTACAATCGATATTACCATTAATTATAGATTACACGGAGCTACAAAATAAGAAAAGTCGAAAGAACTCTTCAAGTGATATAGTGCACGTTTTAGGTCAAGATCAGTACAACGCAAAACTGTGTTTAGAAACTTTAAAACACCCTAAAATTTTTTATTTATGGTTCAAAAACCGATTTATGGTGTTTTTGATGAAGTAAAAATATATCACTAACCCATTTTTCAACCGATTTTTTATTTCAATATGGTCTTGGGTAGGGGAGTGTATGTGCGTTATGAATGTATATAATTCTCAGATTAAACGATTGACGTTCAAAAGAAATTTTTAATAACAAGCTCTGATTTGTGCAATTTTTCCACGTTTTTTTCAATGTGATGCAATTTTTTGGCCACTATTCTCCAACGGGCACCACAATTATATACATATTTTTAAACTCCAATAAAATGTGCTCAGAATAATAGCTATTTCATCTTCATACATTGAAAACTGTAAAAGTTACAATGTTTTTTAAAAAAATTTTTTTTGCACATTTTAAAAAATCCTGCTGAACCGAGACTGCGAGAGAATACCGCATGACTGATAGTGCTTTAGTGCTCATTGTGGCTAATTTTGAAAGACAGCAATAAGTTTACATAACTATGAATACATCCAACATATCAAAATTCATTATAACCAAAGCATGACACAACAGAACCGTTCGCAATTTGCTGGTAAAAAAGTAACTTAATAAAGTAACTTTTAATAAAAACATTTAATTCAAAAATGTTTCATTTTTTAACAGTATTTTATGTTCAAATTAGCCACTCTTGTATTACATCGAAAAAGCTCAGCTCAGGTTGCTTTAGATTCGTTTGGTTAGCTTCATTTTAGTTACGAATTTCCTGTAAGGTTATGTTATTTTGTGTTATGCTAGGTCAGTGGTCGCCAACCTTTTCAATGTGTTGAGCTACTTTCAAGATTTTGAAATAAACAGCGAGCTACTTGCACAAGCCAACATAAATTAAATAATACACAGTTATATTTGACATACAATACATGTATTTATTTTACTAATATACGTTCTATATATAATAAACTTATGACTTATAGTGCTTATACTTATGCATAACTACATCCATGTTCACACCTATCAATCGTAACAAAATTATTTGCAGTCATAATGGCAAATCACAAGCGACTTAAAAAAACAACAAAACAGTAATAGTACATTATTATATAAATAAAATATGGGCAGATAAAAAGAGCATATTTAATGAGAAGGTTGACATTCTGACTCATCGATAATTTTTTTAATATTTGCAGTATAATTTGATACAGTCATTCGAATACAGTTATCCAAATGTATATCTGTAAGCCGATTGCGGTATTTATTTTTAATAAATTTCATATTGGAAAAAGAAGATTCACACAAATAAGTTGAACTGAATAACGCTTTCACTTTCAACGCAACACGACATAAAACTCAATACTTATCTTTACTTACTAAAGTCCATATACATTTTGTATTTGAACCTCAAGATTTTAAAGTCAAGTCACTTTGAAAAGCAATCAGTTCCATTTCTGTCACAGTAATGTCTCTGCCAAAGTTGTTCATAACACAGGTTGCAAACTGTTGTATATCAATGTCCATGAAGGGTGAAACAACAAATTGCGTCACTAAAGCAATTTTGCTGAAATCCTTGAAACGATGTTTGAAGTTTTCCTTCAAGTTAGAAACTATTTCCATATGATATTTACTGTCATAGGGCTCTTATAGATTTTTGGATATCTTTTCGGAAAGAATAGGAAAATGCTTAGTATCGCGTTTTTTTAGGTCTTGTTCCCAAAATTCAAGTTTTGTAATAAATGCATTTATATCAGAAATCATTTCCGCTAATTCTTTATCCCTGCCTGGAAGCTGCAAGTTAAACTCAATTAATTTCTTTGTAATGTCTACAAGAAAACCAAAATCTCTGAGCCAAGTCGAATTTTCCAGTTCAGGAATCGGTTCATCGCGTTCTTTGAAAAATTGGAGTATAGCAGGCAGGACATCACTGAAACGTTTGAGCACTCGTCCTCTGCTTAACCATCGCACTTCAGAGTGAAAAAGTAGCTCTCCGTATTGACGGTCAATTTCATCAGCCAAGGTTTTAAATAATCTTCTGTGTAACGCTAGAGCTCTAATCTTGTTCACAATTTTCACCACCAGTTTCATAACGTTGTTCAAGTTTAGAAAATTTCCACATAATGCTTGCTGATGTATAATACAGTGGTAACAAAGAAATTGTGGAAAACTTTCATCCTTATGACATAGCGCCACGAGCCCCTTATCACAACCCACCATAGCTGGAGCACCGTCAGTTGTCAGGCCTACCATTTTTGATATTGGAATTTTCTCAGAAGAGATGAGATTTTTTAAATGAGAAAACAGCTCTAGCCCAGTAGTATGTCCTTTGAGTGGAATAAACTTCAAAAGATCTTCTTTAATTGTAAAATCACTAAAAGTCATTCTGACAAATATGGCCATCTGTGAGGTGTCAACTACATCTGTTGATTCATCCAGTTGCAGTGAAAAATAAATACAGTTATCTAAGTCACTTCTTAACTGTAAAAAAATATCATTGCTCATTACTTCTACTCGCCTCATCACTGTATTAGCAGAAAGTTGCATAGATTTTATAGCAGACACTATTTCGTCTTTATTTCTAAAGTTGGCGAATAAAGAATCTGCAGCTTCCAAAAATGCTTGTTTTATGATTTCCCCGTCTTCATAAGGTTTTTTCTTTTGTGCAATTATCTGGGAAACACGATAAGATGCTTCAGTTGCAGCCTTATTTTTGTCGATTGTTTTCAAAAATATTGACTGTTGTCCAATTAACTGGATTTTTAAATGTTTCAGTTTTTCTTTTCTGGTGGCAGAATTTAACGGGAATGCCTTCTCAAAATTCGAATGTACAGTTTTATGATGCCTCTCAATATTTCCTTTTTTAGGAACTGACACAGATGTATTACATAACAAACAAACACTTTTGCCTTTAACTTCTGTGAAGAAGTATTGTTCTTCCCATTCCGAATGGAAATGGTATGTCTTCGCCTTCTTACTACTGCTTGCCATAATGTTTCGAACTCTAACCCAACCGCTGCACGCAGAACGTTGATAATGCCGTTCAGTATTAAACTGAGGGCAATGTCGACGTGCATTGCGTATATATAAAGCCAAAAAATTCTCGAACACGCTAATCGGTTCCAGCCGATCCTAGAACGGAGACGCGACTTCGCGTCGTGTTTGTCGGCGCGAAATCGCTTACCGCAGTGTTGCCGCTGTTTATCTATTTATTATGAAGATTTCTGAAATTTGCTAATACTGGTATGATTTTCAGACTGGTGGATTTTTTGCAACGTGAGCAGCGCGAGCTACCAGAATTGCCTTTGCGAGCTACCGGTAGCTCGCGATCGACGGTTTGGCGACCACTGTGCTAGGTAAAGATACATTACGTTTATTTGTAGATGTTTTGAAACGAGTACACGTAGAAGTACAATGCAATCGGTTCAATTGTGTTACGTAAGGTTATATTTAGTGAAGTAAGATTAGGATACGTTATTCAAGGTTTCGTCGAGTTTGGATAGGTTGGCATTGCAAACTAATCAAAATGACTTCCTTTTGCAATACAGAAAAGCAGCACAATGGGTTCGATTGTCTCACATTGTGTACGGTTGCATTGATTTCGATAACATTAGGTTAGGTGAGGTTTAGTTAGATAATACTACGTCCGGGTAAGTCAGAAAACTGCAGAAGTAAGTCAGCAAATTGCTTTACTTTTTGCATTATTTTTTTTCTTTTACGTTATAATATTCTTCTACGGTCTCTGTTCAACTCGAGAATGTTCTGTTTTTATTTTATTTCTACAAAGCCGGTCTTCACTTGGAAAATTTCTTATCAATTTTAATGAAATAATGCTTGCTACTTCGACGCATTTTGATCGATTTTTGAAATTAAATGCTTTTTACATTCGGAATAGACACAGCTATAAGAGTTTTTACTAATAAATAAACCTTTCATTTCAATATTATCGACAATATCTCTTTAAACTCGAAAAAATTCTAAAAATTGACTACAATTTAAGTTTTGTGTTCAAAAATCAGTGGTTATTTTTACTGAGCGTGAAAAATAGAAGACATGCGTCAGAAGGACTAAAATTTACCTCAACAAAACTGTTTCAAGATTGGAAATCGGACGAGCTACGAATTTTTAAGTGTCGGAAAACACCAAAAATTTGTTTTTGAATGATAAATAAAAAATTTGAGGGTGTTAAAAATTTTTTGAACACGGTTCCGCGTCGTTTTCGGCTAGATCTACAGTGCTCATCATGTCACTTCAAAAGTTCTGATTCACTGTAACACCGTGTTATTGAGAAGTATATTCGACTATCATGTAATGACTGTAAGCCAAGTAATTTGCGGCGACTTATATAAGAGGCAGAACAATCTTGCCAGCCCATTTTAAACAACGTTATTTTTGTGAAAATCTTTTGTACATTTTCAATTTTCCTCGAATGAGCCTCAAGTATGGGTTCCTTATTAATGAACAGTACTCTATGCGAGATCATACTAAGGCAACATAAAGGGATTTCAACGTTTGAGTGTTTCTAAAATCAGTGGAATTTCTTCTGACGAAACCAACCATTGCAAATGCTTTAGATGTTACATAATCAATATGCTTAGTGAAGGAAAGTTTAGTATCAAAAATAATACCAAGATCTTTCATTTCCTACTTCCTAATTAGGATACAGTTATTTAATTTGTAGTTAACACAAATATAGGGAAATTTTGTTAAGTCTACATAGATGACATTATTGTTTTCGACAAAGATGAACAAAGCCGCCTTCAGAATGTGGGTAAGATTTTCGACTCGATCAAAAAAGCAAACATGAAGGTCCAGCTGGACAAATGTGAAGTGGAATTTCTAGATTTCATTGTCTCCCCCACAGGAATAAAAACCAATAAGCAATATTTTCGGCTGTTCTTGAGCGACGTGCACGGGTTTTATTTTTCACATCACTAATTTGTTTCAACAGCTCGAATTTTTTCACCAATTTTTATATTGCGGTTCGGTGTGCTTCACGATGACCCAAAACTGTTCAAGTTTTTCGAACCGTTTTTGCCAAATTTTCCCCATTTTTAGAGTGAATTTTAATAATTTCAATGCGTTGTTTAAGCATGTATCGCTGCATTTTTATTAACGGCGTCGTTTCTACTTGTCACATATCGAAAAATGACAGCTTCAAAAGTGGCCTCTACCGAAATAGCGGGCTATTCAAAATTACACCTGTTATTGGAAAACCCATTATAAGTGCGGCAGAACAAACGTCGTCGCAGACTCGCTATCCAGACCCCCACAAACTGATTTAATACTCTTACATCCCATCCTAAAACATGAAGCCATTCAGACCTTTGAAAACCTAAAAGCCCTAAGACCTTGCAAATTTTAAGTTAAAGTAATAATTGTAATTAATCTTAAGTTGGATTCAATATATATTAATAAAGATAAAAGTGGACGCAAGTCGGCACACCTTTTTTAAAAATAAAGTTTAATTAATGAAACTTTAACTGACGCCCGAGCAGAGACCGTTTTAAAAGTTCGCGATTAAATGGGGCTTAAAATGTTGGGCGAGAAACGAGTGCAACCACAAATAACAAGCTGCAAGGACGCGAATCGAGAACCGGTCCAGCGTTGGATTCCTATAGGAAGAACGCACGCTTCAAGTAGTGCGACTTGGAGGTGCCAGCAAAGGATAGCAAAGACGACACCCCACCGCCGGGAAGTGCATATAGTAAGGATAGTATTAAGACTATTATATATTATTAAAGTAGTATTAAGAATTATAAAAAAATTCAGAAAATTATTGAAAAAGTGTAACTTAAAAAATACAGAACTAATTGAGTTACTGAATTATTGAATTATTTGGAAAACAAAATATAAAGTGAATTAAAAAGAAAATAAGAAAATTAGATAAACATTTAATTCTCAACAACTTACTTAAAAATTAAAATAAATAGTAAAGGAAAATTGTAACCAAAACAGATAAATTCGAAAATAAGAAAGCTTATTAATATATGATAGAAATATTTTTCCATTAACAATAAAAATAATATCTGGCTTGTACAGCCAATAAAATAACGTAATTCAAGCTGCGATTCCCCACCTTCGGGGGGACCCTCCAGCTTATAACAAAGATTCATTCTCTGCGATTCACGACCCAAGGGACCCTCCACAGAATTAGAAGGAAAAAAATATAAATAAAATAAAAATTATTACATTAAGGAGGTTTGTTTTAAATAATGCCAAGCCCGAGTAATCTTATCCGTCCCTCTGTGCTTCATGCACCCTCACCTGTGCCAGACGCACCCTCGCCATATGTATCCAACCCACTCCCTCAACCAACTGCTTCTAGCCCATTTAACATGGATCAACTAACAATTTAGTGACGGGACTTGTCAATAATATTTTGAGACAGCAAGCACCGAACATAGTGACCACAGACGCAAATCACGTAAATAATATTGGTGAACTCGACAGAATACCATACGTAGTTAGATGCTTGCGGGAATTCTCCGGAAAACCAGGAGAATATAACTCTTGGAAAAAGAGCGTAGATCGCATTCTCCAGATCTATGAGCCCCTCAAAAGGACGCCTAAATATTATGGCATTCTTAATATTATAAGGCATAAAGTAGTGGGCAACGCCGACATTGGCCTCGAATCCTATAACATACCATTGGACTGGAAGATTATTTCAAGGTGCTTTACACTCCATTACGCCGATAAGCGAGATCTATGTACCCTAGAGTACCAAATTACCTCTTTAGTGCGGGGAAACTTCACTATTCAAGAATTCTATCAACGCGTTTATTCCCATCTCTCCCTTATTCTTGCTTGGATTCAAGAAATTTGGGGTAGAATCTATGCATTTACTTACCCGAACATACCTTGATAAAGTCCTCGATACTTTCATACGAGGTTTGAAAGGCAACCTAACAAGACTTCTGGATATGAGAGAGCCAGTAGACCTTCTTCAAGCTCTCCATCTTTGCCTGAAATTAGAAAACCAAAACTTCCGCTCTCCCTCCGCGCTGGGTAGTAATAACCAAAACAGGAAGCCTCACGACTTTCGACCATCTCTCTCACCAAAAAAACCTGTTAACGAATTTTATCCCCAGTTGGCATTCATGCCAAGAACCCACATACAAGCACAATATATTCCGAATTATCAACGCCCTCAGGTTCCCATTAATAATTGCCGCAATTACCAACCTTATAGATCACTAGGTCAACCTCCTTCTAAACCTCAACTCCCTCGTCCAGAACCAATGAAGGTCGATAGGTCCTTATATTCAAGAGCAGTTTATTATATGAACAGATCGAAAATGAATAGCCCAATGAAAAGACCATCAAATTTTTCCAAACAAGTGCCGCTAAAACAACAGCGAAACTTTCACATAGAAGCGGGTGAACAGCAAAACTGACTATCAGCAGGACCCACAGTATAACACCGATCAATATTATGAACAAGACTGGACTAAATTACATCCAACCCTGCCATTTCACAACAAAAAAACCTAATGATAAATAATTTTTTGCAAATTCCATTGAAGGACAAATCCAAATTACTCATCATACAATTATCAATCTTTTTGGGAAACCGATTAAAATTTTTCGTATTCCCTACATTGAAATCATTTGACGGTATCATAGAAAACGACAGTCTTAAAGAGCTTCGTGCTACTAACTATAAACATAAAGAATTAAAATTATACAGCAACTCTCCCCTACAGTTAATAAAATAGACATCAGAACTGACCATATGATAGCCACACAAATAGAAAATATAAATTATTTAACTAAAAAGTATCCCAACCTCTTTACCGAACCGGACGAAAAACTAACATACCTATACCACTACTGTGGTAGGAGACATCAGGACTACGTCAGATACTCCAGTATATGTATACTAAATACTACCCCTACCCTTTGGCAATGAGAGATTTTGTTACCAGTGAAATAAAAAAATTATTAAAAGATAGAATTATTAGACCATCCCGTTCACCATACAACTCACCCATGCGGGTTGTACCCAAAAAACTAGACACATCAGGACAAGAGAAATACAGACTTGTTATAGACTACAGGAAATTGAATTGAATACTTTGACAATAGCAGATAGATACCTCATCCCAGAAATCAGAGAGGTAATCTCGCATTTGGGAAATAACAAATATTTTTCTATCCTTAACTTGAGAAGTGGCTTCCATCAGATTCCCTTAAAATAATCCGACATCGAGAAGACGACCTTTTCGGTGAACAAGGGTAAATGTGAATTCACGCTATATGACGTATTTATTTAATTATTTATTTATTTACTTCAGTCTACAGAAAATGTTCTTACAGACTAGTTCTCTTAATTAAATATGGTAAACAGATCAAACTTAAATTTTACAATATTGTCATTAAAGTTAATGATGTTACAATAATTGTTACACAATCGTGCAGATTGCACAATAGGTTCATTAAAGACATAATTAGTGGTATCACTAGAAATGTTGAATTAACGATTAATTCTTAGACTATAAAAAGAAATATGGCTCTGAAATTGGCTTAATAACTCCTTACAATCGATATTACCATTAATTATAGATTACACGGAGCTACAAAATAAGAAAAGTCGAAAGAACTCTTCAAGTGATATAGTGCACGTTTTAGGTCAAGATCAGTACAACGCAAAACTGTGTTTAGAAACTTTAAAACACCCTAAAATTTTTTATTTATGGTTCAAAAACCGATTTATGGTGTTTTTGATGAAGTAAAAATATATCACTAACCCATTTTTCAACCGATTTTTTATTTCAATATGGTCTTGGGTAGGGGAGTGTATGTGCGTTATGAATGTATATAATTCTCAGATTAAACGATTGACGTTCAAAAGAAATTTTTAATAACAAGCTCTGATTTGTGCAATTTTTCCACGTTTTTTTCAATGTGATGCAATTTTTTGGCCACTATTCTCCAACGGGCACCACAATTATATACATATTTTTAAACTCCAATAAAATGTGCTCAGAATAATAGCTATTTCATCTTCATACATTGAAAACTGTAAAAGTTACAATGTTTTTTAAAAAAATTTTTTTTGCACATTTTAAAAAATCCTGCTGAACCGAGACTGCGAGAGAATACCGCATGACTGATAGTGCTTTAGTGCTCATTGTGGCTAATTTTGAAAGACAGCAATAAGTTTACATAACTATGAATACATCCAACATATCAAAATTCATTATAACCAAAGCATGACACAACAGAACCGTTCGCAATTTGCTGGTAAAAAAGTAACTTAATAAAGTAACTTTTAATAAAAACATTTAATTCAAAAATGTTTCATTTTTTAACAGTATTTTATGTTCAAATTAGCCACTCTTGTATTACATCGAAAAAGCTCAGCTCAGGTTGCTTTAGATTCGTTTGGTTAGCTTCATTTTAGTTACGAATTTCCTGTAAGGTTATGTTATTTTGTGTTATGCTAGGTCAGTGGTCGCCAACCTTTTCAATGTGTTGAGCTACTTTCAAGATTTTGAAATAAACAGCGAGCTACTTGCACAAGCCAACATAAATTAAATAATACACAGTTATATTTGACATACAATACATGTATTTATTTTACTAATATACGTTCTATATATAATAAACTTATGACTTATAGTGCTTATACTTATGCATAACTACATCCATGTTCACACCTATCAATCGTAACAAAATTATTTGCAGTCATAATGGCAAATCACAAGCGACTTAAAAAAACAACAAAACAGTAATAGTACATTATTATATAAATAAAATATGGGCAGATAAAAAGAGCATATTTAATGAGAAGGTTGACATTCTGACTCATCGATAATTTTTTTAATATTTGCAGTATAATTTGATACAGTCATTCGAATACAGTTATCCAAATGTATATCTGTAAGCCGATTGCGGTATTTATTTTTAATAAATTTCATATTGGAAAAAGAAGATTCACACAAATAAGTTGAACTGAATAACGCTTTCACTTTCAACGCAACACGACATAAAACTCAATACTTATCTTTACTTACTAAAGTCCATATACATTTTGTATTTGAACCTCAAGATTTTAAAGTCAAGTCACTTTGAAAAGCAATCAGTTCCATTTCTGTCACAGTAATGTCTCTGCCAAAGTTGTTCATAACACAGGTTGCAAACTGTTGTATATCAATGTCCATGAAGGGTGAAACAACAAATTGCGTCACTAAAGCAATTTTGCT